>NC_083589.1:1873979-1933979 GCF_027579695.1 Neoarius graeffei | reverse complement strand
GACCCTGTAGAAGGATAAAGCGGCTAGAGATAATGTGATGTGTGATGTGATTCAACAAAAAACAAAACAACAACAACAAAAAAAACGTGTAATACTTTTTTTTTTCACTTAAAGTTACAGTCAATGCTGTGGAACATCTGCAGAACAAGTAAGTTCCTGTTATCTTTTATGTAATAGCAGCTATAATCGGTTGTTCCCTCACTTTCTCATGGAGTTAATAAAAACTGTAATGCATGAAACGCAACATCCTCCAGCCATCTGGGAAAACGTTTCAGTTTTTCCTTTGACTATTACAAAGCACTGACACTGGAGACTCCTTCCATAAATGTTAAATAAACATCTCGTGACCCTGGAGAAAAGAATTATTTTTGATGTGCTTATCTGGAGCATCGACTGTAAAAGTCCCTCTGAATGAGCTGTTGCTATAGAAACAACGTATAAGAACGAGATCATTAATATAAACCTGTGATTTAGAGCTACACTTTTGTCTTAGTTGCTGTTATAGAAAATTAATCAACACCTTCTGACCAATCAGAATTGAGAATCCATCAGCGCTGTGGTGTCGGAGAATTTATTGAAGATGTCTTAATATTTTATTTTATCAGAATAAATATTGTATAGAAAAGAGATATACAATAAAAAGTGGTGAAAAATATGTTTTTGTAAAGAAACCAACAACTGAACATGGACATAAACTATTTAAAGTCATTTTAAAATGAGGCTTTAGGGTTAAAATGAGAGCCTTTACTTCAAGTCCATGTTGACGGATATTGAGGGAGGGTTACATACGGAAGGCGTTCCATCAGACCAGACAAAGTTTCCCTCATGGAGTCGGTCATTAAGTCCAATCCAGGAAGCACTGGTAATGTAAGCTTGAGAAAGAAAAAATAACAAACAGTCATATTCAAATCCCACCAACTACATGAAGCTACTAAGAGATGTAAAGAGCGAACACATGCTCATGAAAACCAGTTCATTCCCAAGACTCACGCTTGCCTCAGAGAATAATCTGATTAATGATGAATAACATGACTGAGTGAGAAATGAGAAGAAAAAGCCTTTATTTGTCACATGCACACTCAAGTACAGTAAAATGTTTCCTCTGAATTTAACCCTCTGAAGCAGTGAATACACACACAAGTCAGCAATGAGCACACACACACAGAGCAGTGGGCAGCCACGCTACAGTGCATCACTCAGGGAGCAGTTGGGGGTTAGGGGCCTCACTCAAGGGCTTTTCAGCCCAAGGCTGCCCCCATGTTAACCAAACTGCATGTCTTTGGACTGTGGGGGAAACTGGAGCACCCGGAGGAAACCCGCACTGACACGGGGAGACCATGCAAACTCCACACAGAAAGACCCCCGTCAGCCACTGGGCTTGAACCCAGAACCTTCTTGCTGTGAGGTGACAGTGCTAACCACTACACCACCGTGATGCCCAGCATGAGCAGCTGTCTGTCACTCACCTGTTATGAATCTGACTGTCTCCTGGTTGTGGACACTGGCCAGGTGTCCGTTCTGGGAGCTGCAATAGTTTTCAGCATCCTGCCACGTTTTATCTGATTCACTGTTGAAGTGATAGCAGTAATCCCCGTAGAGATGATATCCCTGATCACAGTGAAATTCTTCAGCCAGAGAAACCGGGATAATATACGACAAAGAGAGACAAGAGAGAAGGATGAAGACTTTATTTACAAAATACAGTATTGAGTATAAATTACTTAAACTCTGGGTGGTAAAAAGAACAACTGGACTTGCTTGAAGATTCTTGAAGATGTTTCACCTCTCATCTGAAAGGCTTCTTCAGTTCTGTCTGACTAATGGGGAGTATCAGGTATTTATCCTCTCATGGATGAAAAGGTATCCTAAGGTGTCGTTGAGTCATCCTGTTGGTGTGTGTCACTGGGGGCTACAAACACAACATTCAGGTACATTTCAGACCCAGTAACACCCTGAAGCAGAAACTGGTCCAATCTAAGGACAGAATAGCCAGACACATACAGGACAGCATAGTGTATGCAATTCAGTGCAGTGAGGAATGCACAGACTCGTGTATTGGGGAAACAAAACAACCGCTTCACAGGTGCATGGCTCAACACAGGAGAGCCAGTTCCTCAGGTCAGGACTCTGCTGTCTATCTTCACCTTAACAACAAAGGACACTCATTTCCGGATTGCAATGTCCGCATTTTAGCCAGAGAGGATCGTTGGTATGAGCGAGGAGTAAAGAAGACATTTTTGTCAACCTGGAATGGCCGTCACTGAACAGAGGTGGTGGTCTAAGACATCATTTATCAGCCACCTACAATGCAGTCCTTGGCACACTTCCCAGACAACTGAATGCACACCAAAACCCAGATGTTTTCAGTGACTCACAGGAGGACAGAGAGAACCAACAAACCACTGATCACCCCAATGACTCACTAGGCTGTTCACACCCAGCCCCCAGTGACCCACACCAACAGGATGTCTCAACGACACCTTAGGATTGCTTTTCATCCATGAGAGGATAAATACCTGATACTCCCTATTAGTCAGACAGAACTGAAGAAGCCTTTCGGATGAGAGGTGAAATGTCTTCAAGACTCTTCAAGCAAGTCCAGTTGCTCTTTTTACCAACCACAGTTTACTATGACCTGGATGACTGAGAATCTTCAAAGACATATAAATTACTTAGTTTTGTAGATGTTACAGTTTTATTGAAGCATTTTCCTTTATTATTGAACTTTCATATTATTGGTTTACAATATTACTGTGTGATGATTATATATTTTATACAATAAAGCATTACCATGGGAAAAAAGACAGACACAGAGAGAGAGAGAGAGAGAGAGAGAGAAACTGATACCTGGTACGGCGGTGGGTGGAACTGGTGGAGGACCAACATTTTTTCCTGAAGACATCAAAACATCACATTAATTTGAATATTATAAAACTGATATTTAATAATAGAATAAAACTCTAACAGAAAGCTGAACGTTCTGCAAATCATCATATATTTCCACTCTTTACTTAAATTGGTAAATACAGATAAATTTGTATAATTAGAAAAAAATGATAAATCAACATCATCCTTTTGAAAAGAGGATATTAAGATTACAGCAGAAAGAAGCAGACTATAAGGTTGAAGGTCATCGCCTCTGACTGATGGAGATGCTCTGATCATAAAATAATGTTTACACATGATCTGAGCACAACTTTCCACCTCAGAACCGAGCTCAGGTTTCACCTTTCTGGCAGATGAATGGTCCATAGCTCCAGCAGTTTAGATCATTGAATTGTCCTGAGCTGTAGATATGTATGCAGTGCTCACCATCCTTCCAGTTATCCGGCTGACCCGGGGCCCATGGCAAGAAGTCCTGGAGACAGCAAACCAGAAATCATGAAAGAAAATAATGACAATATGACAGGACATACTGTTATTGTTAGATAATCAATTACAGGGCGGAGTGATGAAGCAGAGTTAATCTCACCACACTAAAGTTGATTATTATCCTGTAAAAATATGTCCTGATGTATTTTATTCCTCTTATACTACAACAATGTGCCAGAAATTTAAATTTGTATTCAATAAAAAACAAAACAACAACAACAACAACAAAAAAAAACGTGTAATACTTTTTTTTCACTTAAAGTTACAGTCAATGCTGTGGAACATCTGCAGAACAAGTAAGTTCCTGTTATCTTTTATGTAATAGCAGCTATAATCGGTTGTTCCCTCACTTTCTCATGGAGTTAATAAAAACTAATGCATGAAACGCAACATCCTCCAGCCATCTGGGAAAACGTTTCAGTTTTTCCTTTGACTATTACAAAGCACTGACACTGGAGACTCCTTCCATAAATGTTAAATAAACATCTCGTGACCCTGGAGAAAAGAATTATTTTTGATGTGCTTATCTGGAGCATCGACTGTAAAAGTCCCTCTGAATGAGCTGTTGCTATAGAAACAACGTATAAGAACGAGATCATTAATATAAACCTGTGATTTAGAGCTACACTTTTGTCTTAGTTGCTGTTATAGAAAATTAATCAACACCTTCTGACCAATCAGAATTGAGAATCCATCAGCGCTGTGGTGTCGGAGAATTTATTGAAGATGTCTTAATATTTTATTTCATCAGAATAGATATTCTATAGAAAAGTGATATACAATAAAAAGTGGTTCAAATACATATTTCTGTAAAGAAACCAACAACTGAACATGGACATAAACTATTTAAAGTCATTTTAAAATGATGCTTTAGGGTTAAAATGAGAGCCTTTACTTCAAGTACATGTTGAAGGATATTGAGGGAGGGTTACATACGGAAGGCGTTCCATCAGACCAGACATAGTTTCCCTCATGTTGTTGGTCATTAAGTCCAATCCAGGAAGCACTGGTAATGTAAGCTTGAGAAAGAAAAAATAACAAACACAGTCATATTCAAATCCCACCTACTACATGAAGCTACTAAGAAATGTAAAGAGCGAACACATGTTCATGAAAACCAGTTCATTCCCAAGACTCACGCTTGCCTCAGAGAATAATCTGATTAATGATGAATAACATGACTGAGTGAGAAATGAGAAGAAGAAGCCTTTATTTGTCACATGCACACTCGAGCACAGTAAAATGTCTCCTCTGAATTTAACCCTCTGAAGCAGTGAATATACACACATGTATACACACAAGTCAGCAATGAGCACACACACACAGAGCAGTGGGCAGCTATACTACAGCACCCGGGGCAGTTGGAGGTTTAGGGGCCTTGCTAAAGGGCTCTTCAGCCCAAGGCTGCCCCCATGTTAACCAAACCACATGTCTTTGGACTGTGGGAGAAATCAGAGCACCCGGAGGAAACCCGCACTGACACAGGGAGAACATGCAAACTCCACACAGAAAGATCCCCGTCAGCCACTGGGCTCAAACCCAGAACCTTCTTGCTGTGAGGTGACAGTGCTAACCACTACACCACCTTGATGCCCAGCATGAGCTCTGGCATTCTGAGTCTGTCACTCACCTGTTATGAATCCGACTGTCTCCTGGTTGTGGACGCTGGCCAGGTGTCCGTTCTGGGAGCTGCAATAGTTTTCAGCATCCTGCCACGTTTTATCTGATTCACTGTTGAAGTGATAGCAGTAATCCCCATAGAGATGATATCCCTGATCACAGTGAAATTCTGCAGCCAGAGAAACCGGGATAATATATGACAAAGAGAGACAAGAGAGAAGGATGAAGACTTTGTTTATGAAACACATTATTTAACATAAATTAGTTAGTTTAGTTAATGTTACAGTTTCAGTGAAATATTTTCCTTTATTATTTAACTTTCATATTATTGATTTACAATATTACTGTGGAATTATTCTGTATTTTATACAATAAAGCATTACAGTGGGAAAAGAGAGAGAGAGAGATTTCAGTTTATCTCATCATCTCATTATCTCTAGCCACTTTATCCTTCTACAGGGTCGCAGGCAAGCGGGAGCCCATCCCAGCTGACTACGGGCGAAAGGCGGGGTACACCCTGGACAAGTCGCCAGGTCATCACAGGGCTGACACATAGACACAGACAACCATTCACACTCACATTCACACCTACGGTCAATTTAGAGTCACCAGTTAACCTAACCTGCATGTCTTTGGACTGTGGGGGAAACCGGAGCACCCGGAGGAAACCCACGCGGACACGGGGAGAACATGCAAACTCCACACAGAAAGGCCCTCGCCGGCCCCGGGGCTCGAACCCAGAACCTTCTCGCTGTGAGGCGACAGCGCTAACCACTACACCACCGTGGCGCCCGATTTCAGTTTATATTGTGGTTTATGAGAATTCTCTCTCTCTCTCTCTCTCTCAAACACACACACACACACGAACACAGCCTTTTGTTAGTTCAGGTGTTTTTACTCACAATAAATCATGTGTAAACTCTAAACATTAATCTGGAGCTGATTTTATAACTGATGCCTCAGAAAAAAAACCTGAGGATGGTGTGTGTTTGCTCATCTACAGCTTTTTAAATTCTATAACAATGAAAGTTTCACTGTTTATAAAGTTACGATGGATCCATGAGACTTTCTCAGATTTCATGATTAAAAATCATCCCTCCTGTTAAAGTGAGAAGTGTGTGATGTTTTAGTGTGAATAATCAGTGTGTTCTTACCTGCAGAAGAGAGAGAGAATGTGGAAGAGAGAATCATAAAACTCAGACAGATTTCCATCTCCCTCCTCGCTGTACACGATGTGTTCATGTCCACTCACCCAGAGAGACTGAGAGAAGTGTGTCCCCTCACTCAGCCCCTACAGAGAGAGAGAGAGAGAGAGAGAGAGAGAGAGAGAGACCAATCACACTCACTGTTACCTTATTAGAAAGATGAGAGGAAATCATCACACGGCCTCAAGAACAAATCAGATGAGGAATCTTTCACTTTCTCCATATATATCAAAATAACATGAGCACTGATGAACAGAGCTCCTCCTCCCGGCTCTGAGGTGTGTGACTGATGAACAGAGCTCCTCCTCCCGGCTCTGAGGTTTGTGACTGATGAACAGAGCTCCTCCTCCCAGCTTTGAGGTGTGGGACTGATGAACAGAGCTCCTCCTCCAGGCTCTGAGCTGTGTGAGAGTCGACCACATCACACACTGATTTCAGAGAGAGGAAGCACTCGGCTCTCATACGGCATTAATTCCTGACAGCTGCACAGAGCAGATACACACACTGATATACCACTGCAGCACACTGCAAATACATCAGCTACACACACACACACACACATAATATATAGGTTTTTTCATTTAATATTTTTATTTTATATATATACACTGTATATAACAAAATTATGTTGGTGTGCCTAAATTAGATGATGTACATGTATAAACTCATGATTGATGATGTTTGTGTTCCTGAGAATAGAATCTTTATTGTTATTGTACAGGTACAGTCACATTTGGGTTGCAGTAAAAAAAAAAAAGTCCTAAAATGTCCAGAATTAGAAATAAAAATATGGATGTATATAATGATGAGAATGTGGGCTGTAGAACGGTACAGCAGCTTATAGAGGTAGTCAGGGGCAGGTGAAAGGCCAATAGTGCAGTATCAGCTTGTGCGATATTGATTCATTCCTTGTCCATGATTGAGATTTTAAAATCTGGAGATAAACGATATAATCATCCTGAACTGATGGCCGATTCATGAGCTTGGGAATCGCTTGCCAGTGTCGTTTCCAATTCAGACTCCCGGCAGAATCAGACTGCTCTTCATGTGTGTTACAGAATCCATATCATGAAGTTGCATATTTCCTCCAGTTTCTGTTGAGAACATGTGATGTGAGGAAAAGGACACTATGAGGCCTGCATGCATGTGAAGGGAAGTTGGATTCTGAACAGCACACTCACAAAGTCTTCAGGTCATTAGATGCATTTAGTTTCACTGTGAGGCTCTTTGTTGGGATGTTTTGCATTATTCTGGTGGTTACTGTGGAGGACAAATAAAAATGAACTGCAATCTACCAAGAGAAGAGAAACAGCAGAAATCAGGTCCATCTGCATGTGCACATGAAGGGGAGTCAGATTCTGCAGGGAGTCAGAATTCAGCACAACACAGGCACAAAAACAGCAAAAATAAATCCCTTTCTAATTCACATCACCATTAACATCATTCATTAGATCTGACACGTCACTGTCGGCCGATTTCATCTTTTCGGGCCACATTTTGGTCTTTTTTTCTCTTTCAGCTGAAGACTCTTTTTGGTGACATTCCAAATAATTATAATTAACAGGGCTCCTGAGGGCCACAACAGAAAAGTATTTGCCCCATCATCTGGAGGTCACTAGTTCAGATCCCGATGATGTCATAGCCATCCGTGGCCGGAAGCCCAAGAGATCCGTGCTCTCAGGGAGGGAGGGGTGGTGTACTCTCTGACCCCTGTCTATTACAGTGACGATAGCCAATCATGGGCATCTGTGAGCTCATGTTCATGGGCGGAGACCGTTTTCCTCTGAGCATGTTACTCCGCCCCCTTATGTTACATCAGCGGCCACATCAAAAAGATGCAGTCGACTGGTGTCACATTCCTTGGAGGACATGCATGAGAGTCTTTGCTGTCCCTGATTGGTAGCTGTCATGTGATAGAGGAGACCTGTCTGGGGTGGGAACTGACCATGACCCCCCCCCCCCCCCCACACACACACACACACACAACTACATCATCTGAACACACACACACACTCATCTAATATCTCATCTCATCTCATTATCTCTAGCCGCTTTATCCTTCTACAGGGTCGCAGGCAAGCTGGAGCCTATCCCAGCTGACTACGGGCGAAAGACGGGGTACACCCTGGACAAGTCGCCAGGTCATCACAGGGCTGACACATAGACACAGACAACCATTCACACTCACATTCACACCTACGGTCAATTTAGAGTCACCAGTTAACCTAACCTGCATGTCTTTGGACTGTGGGGGAAACCGGAGCACCCGGAGGAAACCCACGTGGACACGGGGAGAACATGCAAACTCCGCACAGAAAGGCCCTCGCCGGCCCCGGGGCTCGAACCCGGACCTTCTTGCTGTGAGGCGACAGCGCTAACCACTACACCACCGTGCCGCCCCTCATCTAATATTTAATCTATTATTATGTTAAACATTAAATATTGAATAATTTAAGTATTACACTATTATAACATTATTATTCCATGATCTCAACAATTTCGAGACTTTTAACTGAAGTTCAATATTTTTTCCTCTGCATTATTACACATATTAGACAGATTTGCATATTAAAAAAATCCTTTCATTTTCACTGAGATATTATTTTTACAGTGCACACACACACACACACACACACACACACACACACACACACACACTGATTAATATTATGAATAATAAAAATCAATTTTAGTTTGATTATTTATTACAATTTTCCATCCACTAGATGGTAGTAAAACACTTCCAAACTGACATTGTGTTTCATGAAATGCATTTTTCTCTGAACTGACCTGCTGAGGGCGTTGATAGAATGTTTCTGAATGATAATGATGATGAGAGGTGAAAGGAAGATCATTGATTATCTTGTAACAATGGCAACTGTAAAGGGGTGAGGTATATTAGGCAGTGGCAGTGTGAGCTATATATGGCACCCTGGGCAAACACACACCCCTCCCCCATCAATCCCCACCCTCTAATTTTTTTTTTGTTTGTTTTTTTCTAAAACAAAAATTATTTGAAAAAATTTGAAAAAAAAAATCATCCAAATGCTTTTTTGTTTGTTTGTTTCCTTTCTTTTTTTTGCCACAAAAATTGTGATTGCTAGATGACTGGGTCAGAGCATCTCCACAATGGCAGGTCTTGTGGGGTGTTCCCCGTATGCAGTGGTGAGTCTCTCCCAAAAGGGGTCCAAAGAAGGAAACTGGTGAACTGGTCAGAGGGTCATGGGCACCCAAGGCTCCCTGATGCACGAGGGGAGCAAAGGCTAGCCCATCTAGTCCCATCACACAGAAGAGCTCCTGTAACACAACCTGCTGAAAAAGTTCCTGCTGGCTTTGATAGAAAGGAGTCAGAACACACAGTGCACTGCAGCTTGCTGTGTTTGGGGCTGTGTAGCTGCAGACCGGTCAGAGTGCCCATGCTGACCCCTGTCCACTGCCAAAAGACCTACAATGGGGACATGAGCATCAGAACTGGACCAAAGAGGAAAGGAAGAAGGTGGCCTGGTCTGATCAATCACATTTTCTTTTATATCATGTGGATGGCCAGGCGTGTGTGTGTCGCTTACCTGGGGAAGAGATGGCACCAGGATGCACTATGGGAAGAAGGCAAGCCGGAGGAGGCAGTGTGATGCTCTGGGCAATATTCTGCTGGGACACCTTGGGTCCTCACATTCATGTAGATTACCATGTACCATCCCCATACCTGGGTGGCACGGTGGTGTAGTGGTTATCACGGTCACCTCACAGCAAGAAGGTTCTGGGTTTGAGCCCAGTGGCTGACGGGGGCCTTTCTGTGTGGAGTTTGCATGTTCTCCCTGTGTCTGTGTGGGTTTCCTCCAGGTGCTCCGGTTTCCCACACAGTCCAAAGACATGCAGGTTAGGATAATTAGTGGCTCTAAATTGACCGTAGGTGTGAATGTGAGTGTGAATGTTTGTGTCTCTGTGTGTCGCCCTGTGATGATCTGGTGACGTGTCCAGGGTGAACCTGCCTCTCACCCATAGTCAGCTGGGATAGGCTCCAGCTTGCCCGTGACCCTGTAGGACAGGATAAGCGCCTGCAGATAATGGATGGATGGATAATAAGAATAATCCAGCAGCATCCTAACAGGGCCCTCAGCAGGTCAGTTAAGAGAAAAACACATTTCACTCAACAGTAATCTCAGGTTGGAAGTGTTTTACTGCCATCTAATGGATGGAAAATTTGTTATTGTGTGTGTGTGTGTGTGTGTGTGTGTGTGTGTGTGTGTGTGAGAGAGAGAGAAAATTGTGAGTGAGTGAATGAATGAATCTGAAAAGTGATCGCCTTAAAAATAAAGTGTGTGTAAACATCATCTCCTGCCTGTCGTGCTTCCGGACTCCACCCACATCAGGGGGAACTACTATTGTTTTTGTTTTTTTTTTCTGTTTTCCTGGTGGGAAATCTAAGGAAGCCCATTTCTGCCAGTAAAAAAAGAAAAAGGTGGTCAGAGAAAGTCATAATTATGAGATACCACCTTTTTTTTTACTGGCGGAAATGGGCTTCCATAAAACGGAGACAAAGGCCGAGTGGAAAAGCAGGCAGTGGTGGAGTGAGACACAGACAGGATATCAGAGGGAATACAATACTTCCAGTCCAAAAACACAAACAAGGTCAAAACCAGAAAAGTGGCACACAGTACAAGGTTTCCACAAAGTCTGTGTGTTACTGAGAGTCCTTATATAAATGTCTGCGCTGTGAGTGAGCTCTGATCAGGAACAGGTGCATGGGGATTAGTCCTAATGGTGCTGTGTGTGATGTAGTTCCTATTATTCTATTCAGGCTGAGTTTGCGCCCTTGTTAATATTTTGCTCATAAACTCATCAGGAGCTCCACTTTTAGGCACTGACTAAATATCTATATGATTTGTATGTCTGCAAATGGCTTTGACTGTGTGCAGTGGCTCAGGGGACACTGTTGGGCCCTTGAGTGAGGCCCTTAACCCTCTCTGCTCTGGTGTGTGAGTTTAATCGTGTGATTTCTCAGAACTTTTTAAATAAGACACGGTGGATCGGACCACAACCTTATCCACCTTTCTCCCATCTATATACCAGTTGTTAAGAAACTGCCAGTTACTACTAAAACTATTAAATGTTGGTCAAATGAGGCAAAAGAATCTCTGCAGTGCTGCCTGGAACTTACTGACTGGGATGTTTTTGGTGAGTCATATGAGGATGACATTGAAGGATGGGCAGGCTGCATCACTGATTACATAATGTTCTGTGCAGACTGGAACATTCCCAGTCAGGAAATTCAGTGTTTCCCTAACAATAAGCCATGAGTAAGCCGTGACTTAAAAACATTGCTTAACCATAAAAAAGGGCTTTTAGGGAAGGTGATAAGGACAAAATAAAGGCAATACAGAAAGAACTGAAGGTGAAGATTCAGGAGGGGAAACAGGCATACAAGAACAGACTGGAGCAGCAACTTCAGCATGGTGGAGTGAGGCAGGTTTGGTTGGGTATGAGTAAAATCACAGGCCTCGAGAGGAAGGGTGGTGTGCTGCCTGACGGCAACCAGGACCTGGCGGATGACCTGAACAGGTTTTTCAACAGGTTTGATAATGCCACTCCTCCGAGCTTGTTGCTTGTGATACATTCTCCTACCAATACCATTACCCTTCCCCCCTCACCACCATCGTCATGCATTACCCTCCAGTCATTGCAGATCAAGAGGGAACTTGACCATCTGAAGCAGGGGAAAGCAGCAGGACCAGATGGAATATGCCCCAAACTGTTGAAGACTTGCTCCAGTCAGCTGTGTGAAATCTTCATATATCTATTCAACCTCAGCCTCCGACAACAAAAAGTCCAGACACTGTGGAAAACATCTTGTTTAGTCCCTGTCCCTAAAAAGAAACACCCCGCCAGCCTAAATGACTATAAGCCTATAGCCCTCACCTCACATATCATGAAGACATTTGAGAGACTGGTCCTTGCTCATATCAGGCCCAGCATCAGTGAATTCATGAATCCCTTTCAGTTTGCATACCGCCCAAACATCGGCGTGGAGGATGCACTCATCTACATGCTACATAGAATCCATGACTCTGTGGACGCCTCAGTCAGGGTCATGTTTTTCGACTTCTCAAGCGCCTTCAACATAATTCAACCTAGGCTGCTTGGTGAGAAGATGAGGACGATGAAGGTTGATCCAGGGCTCATCTCTTGGGTCACTGACTATCTAACCTGCAAACCACAGTAATGTGTGACTCCAAAACTGTGTCTCTGAAAAGCTTGTGAGCAGCACAGGTGCCCCACAAGGAACAGTCCTGTCCCCTTTCCTGTTCACATTATATACAGTACATCAGACTTCCAATACAACTCCAGTGGCTGTTTTCTCCAGAAGTTCTCTGATGATACAGCAGTGGTTGGGTGTTGTCAGTGAAGTAGTGAGCAGAAATACAGTGGCCTCATCAAGGACTTTGTGGACTGGTGAAGCCTCAATTATCTACAGCTCAATATCCAGAAAGCAAAGGAACTGACTGTAGATTTCAGGAGAAAGAGACCTTCTCGAGACCCAGTCACCATTCAAGGAGCAGTGGTGGAACAGGGCTACAGATATCTGGGAGTTGTGTTAGACAACAAGCTGAACTGGTCCACCCACATGGATGCCTGAAATAAGAAAGGACAAAGCAGGCTGTACTTTCTAAGAAGACTATCTCATCTCATCTCATTATCTCTAGCCGCTTTATCCTTCTACAGGGTCGCAGGCAAGCTGGAGCCTATCCCAGCTGACTATGGGCGAAAGGCGGGGTACACCCTGGACAAGTCGTCAGGTCATCACAGGGCAAATTAGATGATGTACATGTATAAACTCATGATTGATGATGCTTGTGTTCCTGAGAATAGAATCTTTATTGTTATCATACAGGTACAGTCACATTTGGGTTGCAGTAAAAAAAAAAGTCCTAAAATTTCCAGAATTAGAAATAAAAATATGGATGTATATAATGATGAGAATGTGGGCTGTAGAATGGTACAGCAGCTTATAGAGATAGTCAGGGGCAGGTGAAAGGGCAATAGTGCAGTATCAGCTTGTGCGATATTGATTTATTCCTTGTCCATGATTGAGATTGTAAAATCTGGAGATAAATGATATAATCATCCTGAACTGACGGCCGATTCATGAGCTTGGGAATTGCTTGCCGGTGTCGTGTCCAATTCAGACTCCCGGCAGAATCAGACTGCTCTTCATGTGTGTTACAGAATCCGTATAGTGAAGCTGCATATTTCCTCCAGTTTCTGTTGAGAACATGCAATGTGAGGGAAAGGACACTATGAGGCCTGCATGCATGTGAACGGAAGTTGGATTCTGAACAGCACACTCACAAAGTCTTCAGGTCATTAGATGCATTTAGTTTCACTGTGAGGCTCTTTGTTGGGATGTTTTGCGTTATTCTGGTGGTTACTGTGGAGGACAATTAAAAATGAACTGCAATCTACCAAGAGAAGAGAAACAGCAGAAATCAGGTCCATCTGCATGTGCACATGAAGGGGAGTCAGATTCTGCAGGGAGTCAGAATTCAGCACAACACAGGCACAAAAACAGCAAAAATAAATCCCTTTCTAATTCACATCACCATTAACATTATTCATTAGATCTGACACGTCACTGTCGGCCCATTTCATCTTTTAGTGCCACATTTTGGTCTTTTTTCTCTTTCAGCTGAAGACTCTTTTTGGTGACATTCCAAATAATTATAATTAACTGGGCTCCTGAGGGCCACAACAGGAAAGTATTTGCCCCATCATCTGGAGGTCACTAGTTCAGATCCTGATGATGTCATAGCCATCCGTGGCCAGAAGCCCAAGAGCTCCGTGCTCTCAGGGAGGGAGGGGTGGTGTACTCTCTGACCCAGGCCCGGCGCCAGGAACAGTTTACTAAGGGGGCAATTAGAAATCGCAAGGGGGCAAATATTTTTTCATATAGTGTGTAGTAGTGATGGCGGTCTGACAACGTGTTTCAAACAATTAACTGCGCCAACCACAAAACCACGGCCCCGAAGGTTGCTTTAGTCCGGGAAAATCATGTGGCATATTACCAGGGCAGTTTTATCAACTCCCGTGCCCACCTGTTAACCCTCCCCTCCAATTTTCTCACAGACACGCATTACAACCGGAAAGATGCCAAACATAAAACAACACACACAAACCTACAGGCAAGTCCTTTACATTTAAAATACATACAAATAGCTCCGCGGCATGAAAACAAAACGTCAATGCAAGTCTAAGGTACTTGGCTCGGCGGCCAAAATCATAATTTAAAAAAATCAACAGACCCTGCGGCCGCACCAGTAATAGCCTTCCTGACTCGCACCGAGTCAACGCGAACCACTTAATCCGCGATCCCAGTTTAGGCGTGTAGGGGACTAAACACTCTGAAGTGATGAATTTTCACCCCCGCTGCATGGGGGGTGACGTGACCGACACATATTCTTATGCTATTTGCGCACAAAGCGGACCATATATGAACACATACACCAACATAAACGGAGATAAACTTAGCCGACAAAGAAAGAAAATGGATTCACAATATTGTGATTGAATTCGTTTAATTCGGAGGGGGAAAGACTACTCCCGTAAACTGACTGCATATTACAGGATATTGCAGAGACAGTGCACTTGTAAGTGTACATGTAAAAACCCCGCCCGCACGACCCCCCCCCCCCCTTGTCCTTATCACAGGTCTGTGTGTGCGTGGCTGTGTCAGCATTTCACACATACACCCACAATAACTAGTCCCCAGTAGTTAGGATTGATACATATGTCTAAAACAGGGTTAGTATTAAATTCAGGCTTTTTGAAATAATCCTACCTTAATACAGTTGAATTCTATGATTGCAACGTAAGAATCATAACAACCAATCAGATTTGTTCTACCGTGCCAGTTTTAGTAGTGATTTATGTGAAATTTATTTTTGTGCAATGCGCAACCACTTAATATTTTGTATTTGAAAATGCAAATTATTAATACGTCTATAATACATTATATTTTCATAAGAAAACAATTAAGTGATCTGAGTCTCCGTTGAGGGGGCGGGGCTGTAGCCACGAGGGGCGACGCCCCCTTTCGCCCCCCCATGGCGCCGGGCCTGCTCTGACCCCTGTCTATTACAGTGATGATAGCCAATCATGGGCATCTGTGAGCTCGTGCTCATGGGCAGAGACTGTTTTCCTCTGAGTGTGTTACTCCGCCCCCTAATGTTACATCAGCAGCCGCATCAAAAAGATGCAGTCGGCTGGTGTCACGTTCCTTAGAGGACACGCATGAGAGTCTTTGCTGTCCCTGATTGGTAGCTGTCATGTGATAGAGGAGACCTGTCTGGGGGTGGGAACTGACCATGACCCCCCCCCCCCCCCCCCCCACACACACACACACACACACACTCATCTAATATTTGATCTGGTATTATGTTAAACTTTAAATATTTAATATTTTAAGTATACACTATTATAACATTATTATTCCATGATTATAACAATTTCTAGACTTTAAACTGAAGTTCAACATTTTTTCCCTCTGCATTATTACACATATTCGACAGATTTGCATATTAAAAAAATCCATTCATTTTCAGTGAATTATTCTTTTTACAGTGCACACACACACACACACACACACACACACACACACACACTCTGATTAATATTATGAATAATAAAAATCCATTTTAGTTTGATTATTTATTATAATTTTCCATCCACTAGATGGCAATAAAACATCCACACTGACATTGTTTTTTATGAAATTTATTTTTCTCTGAACTGACCTGCTGAGGGCGCTGTTAGAATGTTGCTGGATGATGATGATTATAATGATGATGATGATGAGAGGTGAAATGAAGAACACTGATTATCTTGTAACAATGGCAACTGTAAAGGGGTGGGGTATATTAGGCAGTGGCAGTGCGAGCTATATATGGCACCCTGGGCAAACACACACCCCTCCCCCCATCAATCCCCACCCACTAATTTTGTTTGTTTGTTTGTTTGTTTGTTTGTTTGTTTGTTTTCTAAAACAAAAATTATTTGAAAAAAAATTGAAGAAAAAAAAATTGTTTGTTTGTTTGTTTGTTTGTTTTCTTTTTTTGCCACAAAAATTATGATTACTGGATGACTGGGTCAGATCATCTCCACAATGGCAGGTCTTGTGGGGCGTTCTCAGTGTGCAGTGCTGAGTCGCTCCCAAAAGGGGTCCAAAGAAGGAAACTGGTGAACTGGTGAGAGGGTCATGGGCACCCAAGGCTCACTGATACACGAGAGGAGCGAAGGCTACACCATCTCGTCCCATCACACAGAAGAGCTCCTGTAACACAACCTGCTCAAAAAGTTCCTGCTGGCTGTGATAGAAAGGAGTCAGAACACACAGTGCATTGCAGCTTGCTGTGTTTGGGGCTGTGTAGCTGCAGACCGGTCAGAGTGCCCATGCTGACCCCTGTCCACTGCCAAAAGACCTACAACGGGGACATGAGCATCAGAACTGGACCAAAGAGGAAAGGAAGAAGGTGGCCTGGACTGATCAATCACATTTTCTTTTATATCATGTGGATGGCCAGGTGTGTATGTGTCGCTTACCTGGGGAAGAGATGGCACCAGGATGCATGATGGGAAGAAGGCAAGCCGGAGGAGGCAGTGTGATGCTCTGGGCAATGTTCTGCTGGGAAACCTTGGGTCCTCACATTCATGTAGATTACCATGTACCATCTCCCTACCTGGGCGTCATGGTGGTGTAGTGGTTCACACTGTCACCTCACAGCAATAAGCTTCTGGGTTTGAGCCCCGTGGCCGGTGAGGGCCTTTCTGTGTGGAGTTTGCATGTTCTCCCCGTGTCCGCGTGGGTTTCCTCCGGGTGCTCCGGTTTCCCCCACAGTCCAAAGACATGCAGGTTAGGTTAACTGGTGACTCTAAATTGGCTGTAGGTGTGAATGTGAGTGTGAATGGTTGTGTGTCTCTGTGTGTCAGCCCTGTGATGATCTGGTGACTTGTCCAGGGTGAACCCCGCCTCTTGCACATAGTCAGCTGGAATAGGCTCCAGCCCATGACCCTGTAGGACAGGATAAAGTGGCTAGAGATAATGAGATGAGATGAGTATTCTCAGGCTGAAACCGCTTTTCTGCCATCTAGTGGATGGAAAAATTGTCATGTTGTTTGTGTGTGTGTGTGTGTGTGTGTGTGTGTGTGTGTGTGTGTGTGTGTGTGTGTGTGTGTGTGTGTGTGTGAATTGTGAGTGAGTGAATGAATGAAGCTGAAAAGTGATAGTCTTAAAAATAAAGTGTGTGTGAACATCATCTTCTGCCTGTCATGCTTCCGGAATCCACCCACATCAGGGTGACTACTATTGGGGTTCATTTCTGTTTTTCTGGTGGGAAATCAGTAAAATTACAAGTAAAATATCACCTTTTCCCCAACATTTTCAACTGGTAACAATCAGCTCTAGATGTCACCAGAAGTGGACACACACACACACACACAGACACACACACACACACACACGCACACACACACACACTACTGTGCAAAAGTCTTGGGCATGTGTAAAGAAATGCTGGAGAACAAAGAAACCTTCAAAGATACGTTTTAGTGAAAGTCTTGCAGAACCAGCCACAGTTCCTCTGGAGGTTTTTACTGTCACACTTGTTTCTTATTTTTGCAGAAAACTCAGCAGCCTTCATTTAATTTTTCCTGAAAATGATCTTTTCTGTAATCTGCTGCTTTCTTTACTGTCATTCAATCATTTTTTAAGATGAAGAACAACAACTTTATTTATCACACGTACACTCATGCACAGTGAACTTCCTCTCGGCATTTAACCCATCTGAAGCAGTGAACACACACACACACACACACACACACACACACACACACACACACAGAGCAGTGGGCAGCTATGCTACAGCGCCCGGGGAGCAGTTGTGGGTCCGGAGCCTCGCTCAGGGGCTCTTCAGCCCAAGGCTGATCCAAGTGAACCAAACTGCATGTCTTTGGACTGTGGGGGAAACCGGAACACCCGGAGGAAACCCACACAGACACGGGGAGAACATGCAAACTCCACACAGAACGACCCCCGTCAGCCACTGGGCTCGAACCCAGAACCTTCTTGCTGTGAGGTGTGCTGTGAGGCACCACCGTGCCACCCTTCTGTAACATTTAATCATTTAATTTTGTGGCAGAAAACTAATGTTTGAAATCTAAAATGTTTTTGTACTGACTGGATCATGCAGAAGTCTCATCCCATCTCATCTCATTATCTCTAGCCACTTTATCCTGTTCTACAGGGTCGCAGGCAAGCTGGAGCCTATCCCAGCTGACTACGGGCGAAAGGCGGGGTACACCCTGGACAAGTCGCGAGGTCATCACAGGGCTGACACATAGACACAGACAACCATTCACACTCACATTCACACCTACGCTCAATTTAGAGTCACCAGTTAACCTAACCTGCATGTCTTTGGACTGTGGGGGAAACCGGAGCACCCGGAGGAAACCCACGCAGACGCGGGGAGAACATGCAAACTCCGCACAGAAAGGCCCTCACCGGCCACGGGGCTCGAACCCGGACATTCTTGCTGTGAGGCGACAGCGCTAACCACTACACCACCGTGCCGCCCCCATGCAGAAGTCATAAAATAAAAATCTATCACAAAGATTTCATTAGAACTCAAAGAACTCATTAGATTTCAAAGAACTCACATATATATATATATATATATATATATATATATATATATATATATATATACACACACACACACACACACACACACACAGACATACTTGCTTTATTTGTGTTTACACCGAGGGTGTGGGAGAAACGCTATTTCAATCCTGTCTGTCCTGTACATATGGCAGAATTTACAATCAAGTTCACTTGACTTGAATTGAAAAGCGCCAGTGACTATCAGCATCTTGTTTTCAGTGCCAATCTTCTTCCAGAGTGTGAACAGGTTCTTTACATCCCAGCAAACACATACGTATATACGACATAGTGGTTAGGTAGTGGTCTGGTAATGTCAGGGAAATACGTCGTAGTAATGTCGTAGGCACGTCCTAATAAAACGTTGTGACAATATGTAATGACAACATAGTGGAAATATATAATGACACCGTAGTTATGACAACGTAGTGGTAATACATAACGACAACGTACAGTAGTTGTAATACGTAACGACACCATAATAACGACAATGTAGTGGTAATACGTAATGACAATGTAGTAACGACAACATAGTGGTAATACATAATGACAATGTAGTGGTAATACATAATGACAATGTACAGTATTGGTAATACATAACGACACCATAGTAATGACAATGTAGTGGTAATACGTAATGACAATGTAGTAACGACAACATTGTGGTAATACGTAATGACAACGTAGTGGTAATACGTAACGACAACATACAGTAGTAATGACAACATAGTGGTAATACGTAATGACAACGTAGTGGTAATATGTAACGGACACGCTATCCAGCGACCATCCAGTAATGTATGTCCTAGTTTACATGTTGTGTGTATTTTCTATTTGATGATCGATGTATTAATAATTTGCTTTCATACATTTTGTTGTATGTCTCTATGAATAACATTAACAATGTGATCTTGGTCTATTGATGAATTGATCATGGTTTATTTAACTTTAAAATAGCGCTGAATGAGGCCATTTCAATGAAATAAAAGTTTGTAGATTCATGATTTTGCAGTTTGTCTTATCAGTTTATCTGCATTGTAACCCTCAAATATAACTATTAGTGGTATTTTTTTTAATCCCAAATCATGTTCGGTACACGCAAAACTTTAACTGAAGCGGAGGACTTTCACATGATCCGTGATTGCCAATTTCCATGACCCGTGATTTGAGCCTGTTTCTATTCCTGTGATGTGTGATTGAGAATTTTTATTTTTGTGATCCCCCAGTGGCGGATCCGTAACCCCCCACCCCCCTTCAGCGACCAGGGGAGGGGGGGGGGAGGTATAAAAGAGTAAACACAACAGAAAGCTTGAAGCAAGCAAAAATATTCAAAATTTGCTCAAATTCACTGAATGAACATGTACAGTTTCATTTTCCAGGGCGCTGCCTTCAGGCCATTCGTCGAGGCTTTTAGTAGAAATTATCAATATCCCCCCACTTTTTTTCCAAATCCAATACCCGCCCCTATCCCATGACCCACTCCACCACCCCACTTCACCCTGTTAACTTGGCGGGAAAAGGGTATGCTGAATGTCCCAAACTTTGGGCTGACCTCTATCCCATCATGCTTTGCCGGCTCTGGATCGCGTCGGTCTTTCAAAACCTGTTGGATAGACTTCCGTCCCAGTTTTTTTTTATTCGTGTGAAGGGAAGGTGTTTCATTATAATTGGAGAGCTTTGATCGACAGAATCTTTCAAGGTAAGTATAGTAGATGTGAATGTAAGGTGATTAAGTCTGATGATATATTAGATGCAAATGTTATCGTTAAATGTTTATTTTAACAAATTTTAGTGCATGAGTATCCACTACAGGAAAGCGCGCCGTGGCACTATTTTGAAATCTTACTTGAGTGGCAACCCTGTTACTGAATGTTAGTGTGAATCCTTTATGGGGAATTTCATTCACTTTTTTAAACCATGGTTTAAAGCTGTGAAGGTTTAACTACCTCCTGATTTCAATCAAAAGATGACTTTGGTCAGTTATTTCGTATTCTTACAATATAAACTGATAAACATGCATCCTAATATGAATGTTTGGTGAAATTTAAAAACTAAATTGTTTCACAAAATTTAGTCTGTAACAACATATGTAGACTACTTATTGGGGTGTTTGGAATGTTTCATAATGCTGTTCCACACTATTTTAGTTTGTTTTACTGTTACATGCATTTATTATGCAATCTATAGAAAAATTCACTGAGGTGGAATTTCTTTTTATCTCTTGGGAATATCATTCATCTCCAAGGTTTGCATATTATATTCATTAAAAACAAACAGTAAAATCTTACCATTAGCTTAATTAATTCCATTCGTTCTGCAAGATATTAACTGGTTTGCAAATTTGTCTCCGAGACAGAGGACCTTGAAGAGCTGTTCAGGCCCAGGAGTGCAGATCCACGGCAAAATACCAGATCAGACAGGGAGTTCTATTCTTACTTACAAAAGAGGCATGCTAGCATACACATTTTATGAAAAGATAGAAACACTACTTGAATAAATGACTTACATTTGTGATCTGTCAGTCTGAATATCTGTGTAGTGACATCCAGTACTAATAATATTACTTATTGATGTGTGACATTTTATCATAAAATCCAACCATTTCTAAAATTTATGTCTTTAATTCATAAATGCATAATGCTCACTCATTTTTATGTGACCCATCACACTAACCGTTTCCTTTTTATGTGTTTTTATAGATTATCCGAGAAAGGTTCTGATGCGCCTAGATGAAATTGTGCAGAATCAGAAGGTTCAGATGAATCTTTTGAAAGAAATCCTGGCAAAAGGTTCAGCAGCAGGGCCTGATGTTGATGTTATTGAAGACGTGTTGGAGGATCCTCTAACATCAGCTGAAGAGTTAGACAGGTTCTGTGAAAAGCTGGCAGATCCAGCTCGAAGGAAGAAATTGGTAATTATATATTTATATTGATGAGATGCCAATGACTGAGTACAGGCCACTTTGTTACATCAGTAAAAATCACTGCTGCATTGGCCTATCCACCATATGTGATTATAACCCTCAACTCTGTTCTTCTAACTATACTGTATGAAAGCAAATGCAGTAAATATGGTAGGGAACTATTAGTATGAAACATAACCAATATTATTATATCAACAAATTTTCATATGATTTTAATGAAATAAAAACATTTAGTCTGCATATATTTCCTTAACAAAATGTCCTGAAAGAATTTCGTTTTTGTTTGTAGGTGACTTTATTGAGTGCTATCGGTGGGCATGATGTGGGAGACACCATCTGAAGGATGATGAAAAAGTTGGGAACTTCCCAACTGTGGTCCCAGTTCAACATGAAAGGAAGGAAGAAGAAGCGGTCATTTGAGGCCCTGCCACTCAACAGAGTTATATATAGTATGTATATGCACAGAAATCATTTATTCTCAGGAAATAATATTTACATTACATTAATTCAGGCCTAAAGACCCAAAAGTATGAAATTAAATTGGTGAACAACACTCAAGCAATATCGGTTAGTTTTTGCACTCTAAGTGGTGGTGAATTGGGATTTTTGCCCACCTTTTAGCAACTAAGGCTTATGCGGCCCAAGAGACTTCCTGGGATAATGAGACGAAGGATGAAACAATCCCCAGACTCGGGTGTGAATCTACCACTCTGTCATGGAGGCTCACTTATATTATGCTCTAACTTATATGTACAAATGTATGGTTGGTAGGAGTTTCAATGAATAAAGTTATTTGATAAGCTGGTTTAAAAGATTGAAAGTTTGAAGAATTTGGTGAAATGATGGATAACAAAGATGAGGATGATGGTAAGCATTGGTTGATATATACTTTTCATTGTAAGGGAAGCTGTTCTCTAACTCTGGCCAGTGGCCACTTGACCCTGCGTGGTCCGAGGTCCGATGCTGATGATAAGATTAGCAACAGTTTAAAAATGACAACATGAATCAAAATTGCAGACATTTAAGAAATTCTTGATGAAGTTTACCTGCAGAATAAACCTGAATTTCGCATATATAAATTCAGAAATAAATTCATTAAACATTACACAAATAATTATAGAGACAATTTAAACACTTTGAGTACTTTAATTAATTGGGGCTGGTTGTAATCAATGTGTGTTATATATACTAACAGAAGCATGCAGAAAGATCCACCCAACCTGTAAAGACCACAACATTGAGCTGCAAGTGGTGGAGACACTGAAGCATGCCCCAAGCAAGAGGGGTGGATACCTCTTTCAGGTTAGTACTTGGTTGGGGTCTCGATTCCAATGACATGATGCTTGACTGGTATATTATTATGTAATAAAATACATGACATGCTCATGGTTCTTCTTTAGTTTTGTGATATTATCATGGAAATCCCTTCCGAGTTCAACATTACTATTTTTCAGTGATATTGCAAAATGCAAATGGGGTAATAAGTCTTCAAGATCTTCAATATTGATTGGATAAGAACGTATTCTCTCATGTTCAGTGTAGAAAATTATCTGTACCTCTTGCAAATATTTCATGTGTACATACAGCACTTAATCTGACCATATAATGGTAAACAAGGATTTCCCAATTTATCATTGATTATAATTATATTTGCAGGCTCGCGCTGCTGTGGCTGCAACAACTAAGGAGACAACTACTGTACCAACCCACCATTCATCTGCTTCGGAGACCAGGGACAGCTGTTAGCTCTTTCACTGCTAGAATTTCTATGATTGAATACTGGTTCACCATTAAATATTTTCTAGAGCCAGAACAAAAATAATGGTTGGCATGTGTGTAAATATTGCAGTCAGTCTCTGTAGGTTTTTATGCCATTTTATGCTATTTTTTTGTTGAAATAAATGCACCGACTATGCAAAATATTGTTGCTTCTTCCAAGTTTTCTGCATAATATTACTCGGGTTTTGTAAGGTAGTGAAAATGTGAAAGGATGTGAAAATGTAAGGTGATAAGAACGTGCCCATTTGAGTGTGAAAGTATCCATAGTGTAGTGGGAAGGTCCCCACAGGGTAGTGGGAAAGTCCCCATAGGGTAGTGGGAAGGTGCCCATAGGGTAGTGGGAAGGTGGTGGGTATGTAATTTCTTTACGTAAAAACTTTACGACAAAGTAAAACGTTGTTGGTAGTCCAGAATTTTATGTAGTAACTATGTAAAAACATGACGTAACATCTACCGAACCACTACATTGTAAGTACGTAGTTACTGCGTAAAATTGTTACCTGAGTTTTGAGTTTCATCATCAGTCTTACCTGCAGTGTCTTGGCTCCTCCCAGGATTTAATCCACAGGTGTTAGAGTCAGCAGCACATGTGGGAATCGCCGGGTCATAGCAAAATGTTTGGGAGAAGATGGGGAGGTCAGAAAGGTGGTGGTGTGTGTGTGTGTGTGTGTGTGGGGGGGGGGGGGGGGGCACGTTTCTTTGATGTAGATTTTATTCATTTATTTATTTTTCGTTTTATTTCAATCTCTTCATTGTTGCCCAGTGTATCTAATTTCAGACTTTCCTTCCACAATTTAGAAAAATAGATGGATTTTTTTGAAGAAAGAGTAATATGGTATGTGCCATAAGGCACTGGTTTTCCCCTGACCTGCATGTTTTCGATGTTTTCCTGCTCCACCACACCTGATTTAAAGAAATATGTGGATCTTAGTGGATTATTAGTGATTAAAAATCAGTGGAGGAATGTATATTTACTTAAATACAGTAAACTTTTAATTTTTTATTCCAAAAGGCCAAAGGGGTGCAAACTAATACCACCTAAAGAAACAGAATAACAATGTAAAACAGCATATTAGAAAAGAAAAAGAAGGCAAAAATCTTTTCTGAATTACTTTACTTCATTAGTTTATTTATATGTTTACTTTGCTTTATTTAATAGCACTGTAATTGCACCTGTAATTTTTACTCCAGTACATTTATTTGGTAGCTGGAGTCACTTATTGCTTATTTTGAGAAATAAAAAAATGACTTGTACTTTTACTGGTAAATTTCTACACAGTGGTTTTGCTACTGTAATATAAACCTCATTACATTACTCGTCCACCCACAAAGAAACGCCCTCATTTGTAAAGAAACAGTACAAACAACTGTGGGTGGTAAAAGAGAGCAACTGGACTTGGTTGAAGAGTCTTGAAGTCGTTTCACCTCTCATCCAAAAGGCTTCTTCAGTTCTGTCTGACTAATAGGGAGTATCAGGTATTTATCCTCTCATGGATGAAAAGCAATCCTAAGGTGTTGTTGAGTCATCCTGTTGGTGTGGGTCACTGGGGGCTGGGTGTGAACGGCCTAGAGAGTCGTTGGGATGATCAATGGTTTGTTGGTTCTCTCTGTCCTCCTGTGAGTCACTGAAAACAGCTGGGTTTTGGTGTGCATTCAGTTATCTGGGAAGTGTGCCAAGGACTGCATTGTACGTAGGTGGCTGATAAATGGTGTCTTACACCACCACCTCTGTTCAGTGATGGCCATTCCAGGTTGACAAAAATGGCTTCTTTAACGCCTCGCTCATACCAACGATCCTCTCTGGCTAAAATGTTTACGTTGCAATCCTGAAATGAGTGTCCTTTGTTGTTAAGATGAAGATAGGCAGCAGAGTCCTGGCCTGAGGAACTGGCTCTCCTGTGTTGAGCCATGCACCTGTGAAGCGGTTGTTTTGTTTCCCCAAAATATGAGTCTGTGCAATCCTCACTGCACTGAATAGCATACACTATGCTGTCCTATTTGTGTCTGGCGATTCTGTCCTTAAGGTGGACCAGTCTCTGCTTCAGGGTGTTACTGGGTCTGAAATGTACCGGAATGTTGTGTTTGTAGAAGATCCTCCTGAGTTTCTCAGATAGACCAGAAATGTATCTTGGTTATGACTCGTCTAAGCTACTTTTCATCAAAATGTGATAATTTTGAGCTTGTATGATAATTAAACACTGTTTGTTAGACACTCTGAAGCTGGAACATGGATGCCAGAACAAGAGCTAAGCGCTCCAAGTGACACTCTACTATCGAAGATGGGGAAGAAGCTAGCACCAGCACAGGTAAGCTAACATTACAGTATTCAGTAAACCCAAAATACTAAATTGACATTTGCAGGCTAACTTATTTGGTGACTTATTTTGACTGGATAAATCTGCTAAGCTATCAAGCAAGCACAAACACTAATCGTTTTTTAGCTCGTTAGCTATATTAGCTATATCGGCTAGTCTAGCCAACTTTATCAACACTACATGACGGATATGATAGTTTTGCTAATCCTACATAGTCAATGCAGATCGATGCAAGGGGATGAGTTCATGTTACAGGAAACATTGAATACTTTGTGCTTGTGCAGTAAAAGTACTAATATCACACTGTGAACAGACTCCACTACAAGTAAAAGTCCTGCATTCAAAACCTAATGGAAGTAAAAGTCTGTAAGTATTATCAGCAAAATCTACTTTAAATATCAAAAGTAAAAGTACGAATTGTGCAGTAAAATAGTCCTTCTCAGTGTTTTTTTTCTATTATATAGGATGTTTTGGATTAATATTATGACTACATTAATGTTCATGTTGCATTTTACTGTTGTAGATGTTTAAGTTTGAGCTCATTTTCACTACTTTATATGCTGTTGGGTCATTTAATCTATAAGATCATCACAGCCTGTTTGCAGCATCACTGTTCTGTGAGAAACATTTATCTCTAAAAAGGCTACTTTTCATGAGCTCAGAAAAACAGTGCATTTTCCAGCGAATCCAAGAGGATTTTTAAATAGTTTAATTCGTTTAAGGAGCAGGAGAATTCTCTCAACTCATAAAGAAACACTTAATCCCTCAGTTTATCACAAACATTCAAAATCAGCACATTTGGAGATACATGGTTTCCACTGGAGAGGAATGATATGAAGTATTGTAATATGAAACATAACTAAAGCTGTCAGACAAATGTAGTGGAGTAGAACGTACAATATTTGCGTCTGAGATGTCGTGAAGTAGAAGTATAAAGTAGCATCAAATGGAAAGACTCAAATAAAGTACAAGTACCTCAAATTGGTACTCAAGTACAATACTTGAGTAATTGTACTTAGTTACTATCCACCACTGCTATTAAGGATAGTAGTTATTGTTATAGCTGGCATTATAACTACAGATGGGAATCAAGAACCAGTTCAGATTGAGAATCGGTAGTAAACCACTCTGGCAAGCTTGCTACTGCATTTTCTATCAATAGCCTCTTTTACATGGACAACTTTTTTAAAATCGGAATTCTTAAAATTGTAGACTAAAATTGAAGACTAAATTAAACAATAATTATAAACTAATAAAATAAATGGCTCAGGCTTCATAGAAGAAAAAAAAAAACAATTTGAACAGAATCTCACAGTATGATGCTGAAGCTGCCTAAACAATGGAAAATAAAATACCATTTTGGCAAAAATGTTGGCATCCATTAATTTATTGTATTAAGTAAAAAAAATAATGCAAAGTGCACACAGTCCTTCAACACACTTTCAGTAACAGAATTTAAGCCTACATAAACACTGACTCGCACATGCTACTTCTCTTGAATGGAAACACGGAAGTAAGGCGGAAGGTAGTTTGTCGACGTCACCTCAAGACGACGCCAACGACTGGTCAAATTTGCGGGAAGGTTGTGGTGATTGGATATAATTGCAGCACCGCCCTGAATTCACGGGGATTGGCTGAATTTGCGTTGAAGTTGAAAATCGCAACATCGCGAAATCCTGGAGGGTCTGAATATTAATGCCTCTTACAAATCGATGCCTGAGTTCAGCATATGCTCCTGTAAACACTATGTAAATTTAATATGCTGTTTGAACTTCAAGAACGATTATAAATTTGCTAATTGAGGAAATCACGCTGTTGTATTATTACATTTCAAAGTAAATAAGAACACAGTCTTCATCGGGTCATGGACAGCTTCAGCTCATGCCAACACACTATTTGCAGCCACAACTAAGCTCTTTATTTTCTTTACTGTGTCTAATAAATTTTTACTGTATGTCTGTCTTTATTTTTGCACTGTATTAGATAAGAAGAAAAGTAAGAAAAGCAGTGCCAGGGCAGATGAGGATGCTGCGATAGACCTGGAAGACTCTGGATCATCAGAATCATTCCAGGGTTCCTCAAGCTCCTCATCATCTTCCTCATCCTCTTCATCCTCTGAGGATGAGAGAAAGAAGAAACAGAAGTAGAGGAAGGGAAAAGAGAAGACCAGAAGGGAAGAAAAACACTTCAGACACAGAGGTAAATATGGGCTGGAGAAATTGTGTGTCTTTGAGAGCTATGATTACAAAAACTGGGCATGAATTACTGTTTAAAATGAATAGTTTGGAATTATGGACACAGGTACTTATTGTTGAATTATCCACAGTGTTGTTGATTCATGGATGTCCATTTCAGCTCACTACATGCTGTTCTTGGTTTAGAACCCAAAAAGTTATTGTGCTTTGTGTTTGGTCAATCATATATCTGTTGTCACTGTTATAAATAGCATTGCAGCTTACATTATTGGAAAGCCTGTTCATTTCCCTTTACCATGATGTCACATCTGCAAGGATCATCACCTTTGCTGCTCATCCCAGAAATGCATGAGCTTTATGGATGGGTCACTGTAAAGAGAAAAGAGCAGGCTTTCTGATTACATAAGACACAACTATGCTATTTAATACAGTGACAACAGAGATATGATCCACCAAACCCACAATTCTGACCTTTTTTGGATGAGTTCAGTGTGTGTGTGTGTCCCTAACCCTTAGGGAAATGCAAGATCTCCCCTGCCCCCTGCAGACAACCAAGTTTCCTTGGCTTCAAGAAGAACCCTAACAGAAAATTGGATACTCGTGCCAGTGGATTTGGGGTGCGCTCTGATTGGCCGGATTTGAACGACCTGTGCAGTCGTAACAACATAGAGTTGAGCTGGATACATACAAGCGGAGCTCAGGTGAACGTCAGTGAGGAGCTAATCATGGACTTAAATGTGCATGCGGAGGCAACTCTACATCATGACGGAATCAGTAAAAAGCTTAACGGCCGGGTGTGCAGGTATGAGATTCTCCAGTATTTTCACTCACAACAACGTGCTCCCTGGGTGAACTTGTGTCTTCAAGGCAAACTCGCGTGCCTTCAGTGCGCTGATCACACTGCTTCTCAGGTAGCGCTGCACAATCCAGCTGTCAACGAAGGCATTCTAAAATTTGTCACCAAAGCTAAACTGCAAGCCCTTCCAGCTCAGTATAACCTCTCTTTGTGTTTTCCGAGGTGTCATAAACCATGCTGCTTGTTGCACAATGATAAAACAATAGAAACAACAGCGCATATAATGAATGGTTGTCCAGCATTTAAAGGCCTGAACATCGCTCGTCATGATCGCATTGTTAATATAACTGCAACAGAGCTGCGGAAAGTATATGGACAATCTGTAATACACACAAACAGAAAAATACAGTTGAGCTGGTTTTCAAATTTGATGAACAATGTTGCTCTGAAAAATGTTATAAAAGACTCCCCTAACTCCCCTGACATAGTTGTTGTTGATGAGATTTTAAAAACTATTGTGATTTTGGAAGTATGATGCTGTTTTGATGCAAATATGGACTTGTGTTTTTCTGAGAAAATGATAAAATACCAGCCATTAGTGGACACTCTTAGAGTAGGTGGCTATAGTACAAATCTGGTGGGTCTCATTTATGGTCGCCTTGGACACGTCCATAGACTGTGTTAGAGGGCTGCAAATAGCTGGCCTAAACAAGAAGAACTCAAAGCAGTTAGCAAAATATCACTCTGTGTCAGTAATTATAGGCAGTTTGCATATATGGAGAAGGCAATGTAACCTGTATCCTTGATATACTTAACATCTATATGTGGTTGCATGCCAGCACAGTATTTGTATTGATGTGGGAGTCACAATATGCTCTTTGTAAATATTTGGGTGCTGTGTTGCTTTTTTAAGAAGTATTGGTCCTCCCAAATAAAGTAATCAAAATGTGTCACTAGCTATCACAAATGTGGCCTTTATTCAGCCCTAATAGCAACATTAAATAATCTGCCCTGTCATCATCTGTCTGGGACCCCTGCCAGCACATGGGCAAAATATGAATTCAGGCAGAGAGGACAGTGGAGTCAGAGATTCACAGATGCTATCCTATGTTCCCATCAACTGACTTTCCAGTTAATTCCAAAAGAGTTGTGCAACAAATAATTTCTTTTGTACCTCTGCGGATTATTTAAATTATATTGGCACAGCTTAGAAAGTATCTTGGCCGATATCAATGCATGGTTGGAAATAGCTGTTGTATACATTTCATTTATCTTTGTTTTGTCTTTTCCATGATAGCAGTAAATCCACACCAGGTGGTCAAGAGCTACCAGAAGGTCTTGCAACATTACCAAAGAGGCAAGAATTTGATCGAGTCGTACAAGGCTGTCGGGGTGGATAGGAATACCGTCGTAGCGAGTGCCCCATAGCAGAGCTGGCCAAATTAGCAAGATTCAAAAGGGCCTGGATCAGCCACCTGCTGAGAGGTCAGTCCATGCCTTTGTTACATCAAGGCTGGATTACTGTAACAGCCTGGTTTACAGTCTGCTGGAGTCCAAGCTCAAGAAACTCCAACATGTCCTAAATTCAGCTGCCAGAGGCTTAGCATGACCTCAACATGGTGAAGACGTCACCAATGTCCTTGAAGAGGCGACACTGGCTGCCGATTAATGCCTGCATCGAGTATAATGCCTGCATTGAGTATAATGCTGCCATCATCACCAACATTCATGGGAAGGCGGTGGAGATGGTGAGGAGTACAAGTACTTGGGCACAATCTTTGATAATAAACTCAGATTTGCCTCCAACACAGAGGAGATCCTCAGAAAGTGCCAACAGCGACAGTACCTCCTGAGGAAGCTTAAGTCCTTTGGGGTCAGCAAGGACATTCTGACTACTTTCTACTACTCCTTCACTGAGAGTAGAATGTTGTTTTCCATAACCTGCTGGTTCCACTCCCTTAGCCTTCAGTACAAAAACTGCCTGCAGAGCACAGTCAAGGTGTGCTCTAAAATTATTGCCCCCCCCCCAGGTCACTCTCAACACTGTGTGAGCAGCAGACAGTAAACTCATGGGGCTTTTCCCCTACCAACGCGGCTGAGTTGGGCTGAGCCGTGCGGTGCTGAGTTGGGCTGAGTCGAGCTGAGTGGGGCTGTTGGGGTTGCATTTCGACTACAACCACGCTGAACCATGCTGGCTGGAAGTGGGTGGACACATTGGGTGGAGTTAGCGAAAGTGGGTGGATGTCACGTGATGTTGTTAGATGGTACAAACAGTGACATCAGTGACCTTTTAAGCGGTAGTCTCACGACCCGGATAGTAAACAATAAACATGGAGGACATGGAGTCGTTAGTGTTGCTGGTCTTGGTGCTGTGGCTTGTTGTCACCGACAACGCCAACAGATACTGGCAAGAGCTTATAGATGAGGCGAGGCGCATAATTTGTCGCAATTCTTCTTCTTCCTGGTTTACGGTGTTTACAGATGGTGGTTCCCAGCGTGCTCGCGGGGCGTGTGTGGGCATGTGAGGACACTCCTCCTCACCAATCAGTGCACAGGGAGGTGTTTCCTCACGCCTCTAGCCCCACTCGGCTTGGTTTGGCTCACTTCAGCCTCACTCCAAAACCGTGCGAGTTTTGGGTGCTGAGTAAGGCTGAAGTGAGCTCAGTCGTGCTGCTCTGAGGTAGTTGAATTGCGAGTCGTGTTGGGCTGAAGTGAGCTGAAGTGAGCTGAAAAAGGGTAGTGGAAAAGGCCCATCAGTGAGCAGGATTCTTCAGGACCCTTCACATGTCCAGTTCCCTGCATTTGAGTGGGTCCCCTGAGGACGCTGGCTGCGTTGTCTGAGCTGATGAACACAGAGGAGAAGAGCGAACTTTGTCCCCAGAGAGGTTCAGCTCCTCAACTCTCTGCCATCCTTGTCCCTCTCCTCACCCCTCCAGCCCCTTCCCCCTTCTTCACATGCACTCGAACCTGTCTGGTGCATTAACCACCCCCTCTGTACACACACCACTTTAAAGGAATACGCCACACCCAAGTGAAATTGAGTCAGTCCCTGCAGTCCCTAGAGTTGGATGAGTGAGCCAAAGCGTTTTGTAGCTGACCCAGCCATTGTCCTGATCTGGAAACATCCCGGTTAGCTTTAGTTTAGTGTAGTCGCTGTATTCCGGCGTGTCCAGATAGCATTGTCGTTGCAAAAGTGAATCAAATAACTTAAGATTTTTTATAATTATTTCTCATGACCTGTACATTCACATCGAGTACACATATCAAAGCAAATTAACACAAAGTGATTTACTAGACCGATTTATATATGGAACTATTTTCGACCACAGCACAGGCAAAGCACCGCTGCAGGCGCAAAGCCACCACGCAGCACCACAACTTCCATCAATACACCAGTGTTACCAGGGAAACCAGGGTTTTCAGGTGCTGCGTGGTGTCTTTGTGCCTGCAGCGGTGCTTTGCCTGTGCTGTGGCCGAAAATAGTTCCAGATATAAATTGGTCTAGTAAATCCCTTCGTGTTAATTTGCATTGATATGTGTACTTGATGTGAATGTACAGGTCATGAGAAATAATTATAAAAAATCTTGAGTTATTTGATTCACTTTTGCAACGACAATGCTATCTGGACATGCCGGATTACAGCGACTATGCTAAGCTAAAGCTAACCGGGACGTTTCCAGATCAGGGCAATGGCTGGGTCGGCTACAAAATCCTTTGGCTCACTCATCCAACTCTAGGGACTGCAGGGACTGACTCAATTTCACTTGGGGGTGGCGTACTCCTTTAAATATCATCTCTGCTGCGATTGATCCTTCTCCCTCAGAAGCAAATTGCACCACACCATTTTTTTGTAGATACTGTTTTTTAAATGATCATATTTATACATTCTGTACAGTTATTTATCCACATACTGCCACCTTGCATACTGTCATATTTTTGTTTAATGCATTATTATTATTATTATTATTATTATTATTATTATTATTATTATTATTTATGTGTTTAACTGTACTTCTCTGTGAGCCTTTAATTTGCCCCTCGGGGACAAATAAAGTGTTTTGAATTGAATTGAACTGAATTAAGTTATTGATGCTGGTCTACAAATCATTACATGGACTCACTCTGACATACTGAGAGGAACTGTTGTGTGTAGATTCCAAACCTCACATACTGAGGTCGAATGGGAAGAAGCTCCTGGCTGCTCCAAGGACCAACACCAAAAGTTACGGTGATAGAGCATTTTCATCAGCTGGACCAAGACTGTGGAATAAGCTCCTGTAGTTCCTTCATAAAGCTGATTCATATGGAACCTTCAAGACTGATCTAGAGACATTACTTTTACAACATTATTATTATTATTATTATTATTATTCCCCTCCTTGAACTGCCACCTTATTGTGGTGGAGGTGTTTGTGTGCTTGAATGATCCTAGGAGCTATGTTGTCGGGGGCATTATGCCCCTGTCAGGGTTTCCCAAGGCAGACAGGTCCTAGGTGACAGGCCAGACTAAGAGCAGTTCACCAAAACCCCTATGGAGAAAAATCCGAGGACCGTGACGTCGCCCGGGATGACGCAGCCGGGGCCCCACCCTGGAGCCAGGCCCGGGGTTGGGGCTCGTATGCGAGCGCTTGGTGGCCGGGCCTTTGCCCATGGGGCCCGGCCGGGCTCAGCCCGAAGAGGTGACGTGGGCCCGACCTCCTGTGGGTTCACCACCCACAGAGGTAGCAGTAGGGGACTGGTGCAATGTGGATTGGGTGGCAGTCGAAGGCAGGGGCCTCGACGACCTGATCCCCGGACACAGCGGCTGGCTGTTGGGACATGGAATGTCACTTTGCTGGGGGGGAAAGAGCCTGAGCTTGTGCGGGAGGTTGAGAGGTACCGGCTAGAGATAGTCGGGCTCACCTCCACGCACAGCTTGGGCTCTGGAACCCAGCTCCTCGAGAGGGGCTGGACTCTCCACTTCTCTGGAGTCGCCCGTGGTGAGCGGCGGCGGGCTGGTGTGGGCTTGCTTATAGCTCCCCAGCTCAGCCGCCATGTGTTGGAGTTTACCCCAGTGAACGAGAGGGTCGCCTCGCTGCGCCTTCGGATTGGGGAGAGGGCTCTTGCTGTTGTTTGTGCCTATGGCCCAAATAGCAGTATAGAGTATCCGGCCTTCTTGGAGTCCCTGGGAGAGGTACTGAGGAGTGCTCAGACTGGGGACTCCATTGTGTTACTGGGGGACTTCAATGCTCACGTGGGAGATGACAGTGACACCTGGAGGGGCGTGGTTGGGAGGAACGGCCTCCCCGATCTGAACCCGAGTGGTGTTTTGTTATTGGACTTCTGTGCTAGTCACGGTTTGTCCATAACGAACACCATGTTCGAGCATAGGGGTGTCCATAAGTGCACGTTGCACCAGGACACCTTAGGTCGGAGGTCAATGATAGACTTTGTAGTCGTTTCATCTGATCTCCGGCCCTATGTCTTGGACACTCGGGTGAAGAGAGGGGCTGAGCTGTCAACTGATCACCACCTGGTGGTGAGTTGGATCCGCTGGCGGAGGAGGAAGCTGGACAGACCTGGCAGGCCCAAACGTATGGTGAGGGTCTGCTGGGAACGTCTGGCCGAGCACTCTGTCGGGGAGGTCTTTAACTCCCACCTCCGGGAGAGCTTTTCCCAGCTTCCGAGGGAGGCGGGGGACATTGAGTCTGAGTGGACCATGTTCTCTACCTCCATTGTGGACGCAGCTGTTCGGAGCTGTGGCCGCAAGGTCTCCGGTGCCTGTCGTGGCGGCAATCCCCGAACCCGGTGGTGGACACCAGAAGTAAGGGATGCCGTCAAGCTGAAGAAGGAGTCCTATCGGGCCATGTTAACCTCCAGGACTCCCGAGGCAGCTGACGGGTATCGGCAGGCCAGGCGTGCTGCAGCTCGGGCAGTTGCGGAGGCAAAAACTCGGAACTGGGAGGAGTTCGGGGAGGCCATGGAGAAGGACTATCGGTCGGCCTCGAAGAAATTCTGGCAAACCGTCCGGCGCCTCAGGAGGGGGAAGCAGTACTCTGCCAACACTGTTTACAGTGCGGGTGGGGAGCTGTTGACCTCGACTGGGGACATTGTCGGGCGGTGGAAGGAATACTTTGAGGATCTCCTCAATCCCACCGTCATGTCTTCCACTGAGGAGACTGAGGCTGATGACTCAGAGGTGGACTCGTCCATTACCCAAGCCGAAGTCACTGAGGTGGTTTGCAAGCTCCTCGGTGGCAAGGCACCGGGGGTGGATGAGATCCGCCCTGAGTATCTCAAGTCTCTGGATGTTGTGGGGCTGTCTTGGTTGACACGCCTCTGCAACATCGCGTGGCGGTCAGGGACAGTGCCTCTGGAGTGGCAGACTGGGGTGGTGGTCCCTCTTTTTAAGAAAGGGGACCGGAGAGTGTGCCCCAATTATAGGGGAATCACACTTCTCAGCCTCCCAGGGAAGGTTTACTCCAGGGTACTGGAGAGGAGAATTCGACCAATAGTCGAACCTCGGATCCAGGAGGAACAATGCGGTTTTCGTCCTGGTCGCGGAACACTGGACCAGCTCTATACCCTTCATAGGGTGCTCGAGGGTTCATGGGAGTTTGCCCAACCAGTCCACATGTGCTTTGTGGATCTGGAGAAGGCATTCGACCGTGTCCCCCGTAGTATTCTGTGGGGGGTGCTTCGGGAGTATGGGGTTCGGGGCTCTTTGCTAAGGGCTGTCCGGTCCCTGTACGAACGGAGCAGGAGTCTGGTTCGCATTGCCGGCAGTAAGTCAGACCTGTTCCCAGTGCATGTTGGACTCCGGCAGGGCTGCCCTTTGTCACCGGTTCTGTTCATAATTTTTATGGACAGAATTTCTAGGCGCAGCCAGGGGCCAGAAGGAATCCTGTTTGGGAACCACAGGATTTCATCTCTGCTTTTTGCAGATGATGTTGTCCTGTTGGCTTCTTCAAACCAGGACCTTCAGCATGCACTGGGGCGGTTTGCAGTCGAGTGTGAAGCGGCTGGGATGAGAATCAGCACCTCCAAGTCCGAGGCCATGGTTCTCGACCGGAAAAGGGTGGCTTGCCCTCTCCAGGTTGGTGGAGAAGTTCTGCCTCAAGTGGAGGAGTTTAAGTATCTCGGGATCTTGTTCACGAGTGAGGGAAGGATGGAGCGTGAGATCGACAGGCGGATCGGTGCAGCCTCCGCAGTGATGCGGTCGCTTTACCGGTCCGTTGTGGTGAAGAAGGAGCTGAGCCAAAAGGCGAAGCTCTCAATTTACCGGTCGATCTACGTTCCGACTCTCACCTATGGTCATGAGCTTTGGGTAATGACCGAAAGGACAAGATCGCGGATACAAGCGGCCGAAATGAGTTTCCTTCGCAGGGTGGCTGGGCGCTCCCTTAGAGATAGGGTGAGAAGCACAGTCACTCGGGAGGAGCTCGGAGTAGAGCCGCTGCTGCTCCACATCGAGAGGAATCAGCTGAGGTGGCTCGAGCATCTTTTTCGGATGCCTCCTGGACGCCTCCCTGGGGAGGTGTTCCAGGCATGTCCCCCCGGGGAAGACCCAGGACACGCTGGAGGGACTATGTCTCTCGGCTGGCCTGGGAACGCCTCGGTGTTCTTCCCGAGGAGCTGGCCGAGGTGTCTGGGGAAAGGGAAGTTTGGGCTTCCCTGCTTAGACTGCTGCCTCCGCGACCCGGTCCCGGATAAAGCGGAAGAAGACGAGACGAGACGAGACGAGACGATTATTATTATTATTACTTAAGATTTGAATACTAATCTTCATTTCAGTTAAAAAAATTTTATGCCTCCGCCACCGTAAGGTGCAGGAGGCATTATGTTTTTGGGTTGTCCATCTGTCCGTGCATTCGTCCGTGCATGCATCCTATGCATGCGTGCGTCCGTCTGTCCCGAAACATTGTGAACACAATATCTCAAAGGCTAATGAAAGGAATTTCACCAAACTTTCACCATTTGTGCGCTTTGGGGCAAACATGAACTGATTAGATTTTGAGATCAAAAGGTCTAAGGTCAAGGTCACTGTGAGGTCAAATGTCTGTCCGAAAAACTTGTGAACACAATATCTCCAAGGCAGATGAAAGGAATTTCACCAAACTTTCACCATTTGTGCATTTGGGGACAAATATAAACTGATTAGATTTTGAGATCAAAAGGTCTAAGGTCAAGGTCACTGTGAGGTCAAATGTCTGTCTGAAAACCTTGTGAACACAATATCTCCAAAGCTGATACAAGTAATTTCACCAGGTCAAGATTACTGTGAGGTCAAATGTCCATCCCCAAATCACAACTTAATAAGGTGTGTAGTCTACCGGGCGGAGGCATCCCCATAGACGCCGTTGGCGTCGAGTTCTATCTGGTTTCATAATATTTAATACATGTAAACATGAATTTACATTTGCTTTTACTGTTATAATTTATTTGTTCACGTCATGATTTTTACTGTTAGAGAATTGAGACTCTGAAATGCTTTGAAATAAATTATTAGATTTTTTTACAGCACACACAGAGGCTCGATACATGTTTCAGATTCATACACATTAATAACTAAAAATAAATTATTAGTGTTATTATTAATAACAGGACAATTTTCCCTCCACTAGATGGCAGTAAAGCGTTTCCAACCTGAGATTACTGTGGAGTGAAATGCGTTTTTCTCTGAACTGACCTGCTGAGGGCGCTGTTAGGATGCTGCTGGATTATTATCTCATCTCATCTCATTATCTCTCGCCGCTTTATCCTTCTACAGGGTCGCAGGCAACATGAAAGAACATTCTACAAAACAAATCATCATTATACAAATACAGACAAGCATGTGGTGTGTAAACTGTTGGGAAAAAGGGAAGAGAAACCTAACTGTTAAATTAGTTCTGTAACCTGTTGAGAAGGGGAAAAAAGAGTGTTACAACATCTCATCTCATCTCATCATCTCTAGCCGCTTTATCCTTCTACAGGGTCGCAGGCAAGCTGGAGCCTATCCCAGCTGACTATGGGCGAAAGGCGGGGTACACCCTGGACAAGTCGCCAGGTCATCACAGGGCTGACACAGAGACACAGACAACCATTCACACTCACATTCACACCTACGGTCAATTTAGAGTCACCAGTTAACCTAACCTGCATGTCTTTGGACTGTGGGGGAAACCGGAGCACCCGGAGGAAACCCACGCGGACACGGGGAGAACATGCAAACTTCACACAGAAAGGCCCTCGCCGGCCCCGGGGCTCGAACCCAGGACCTTCTTGCTGTGAGGCGACAGCGCTAACCACTACACCACCGTGCCGCCATGTTACAACATTTAGAAATATTTTTCTTTCATCAAGCATTATTTTCATTTAATTCCTAATCACAGTCTTTATTTGATTCTGCATTTAATTTGTGAATTCATTTTATCCCAGAGGTCTGTTCCCACCTCAGCAGCGGCTCTGTGAGGAAAAAGTGATTTCATTGGTTCATCGTGGTGGAGCTGAATTGCTATTGGTGAACACAGCTCATGTCCCGCCTCCTTGGCGCAGGTTAGTGAGGCGCGTTGTGAGAGCGGCACAGAGCGGCAGCAGGAGGAGCAGAAACAGGGAGCTGCAGCGCAAAACTCGCTCAAACACTCGGTATTGTGCAAACTGTTCAAAACAAGAGGAAGGAACTGTTCGAGCTCATCCGTGAGTGTCCGGTGAAGCGCGGAGAAGCGACCCTGGGAACCCGAGCTGTGTTTATTCTTTTCTTTTCTCGGTGAGGCCTGTGGAGCATAAGGAGTTAGCCCCGCGAGTTAGCATCACCTCGGGGTGTGTTAGCCTCCGAGCTGCAGCACAAACTCACAGTGTTGTGGTAATCTTCTTGTGATAGGAGAGAAAAACGTGTGTGTGTGTTAAAGAGTGTGTGTGCATGTTGTTTACAGTGTGTGAGTAGAGAGAGGCATCATTAAGATGAGTGTCGGGCTGTGAGATGCTTCATTCTTCTGTGGAGCGCTGTGCTGTTATCAGGGCTGGGAAACAAACTCACAGCAAACTCATATCACACTATTTTACTGACCTTAATCCAGTGTGAGTGATTACTGCTGAACTCTCAGTGGGTTTATAATCATTTACAGATGGGTTTCTGATTGTTTATCAGTCAGTTAATGATTTTATTTTCATTATAAGAAACTGTGAGGCTGATATTTCATATGCTGTCACTAATGCAGCAGTTATCTTTTCTAAGTTAACAGTTAAATGTTGTTTTATACATTGATGTAGATCATAGTTAGAAACTGTACAGTGAAAAAAAGAAGTGAGTGGATTTATTTAAGCCTGTTATTGTACAGTGTGGGTTTTTTGGATACCCTGGATTTTGGATGGAACTGGATTCTCTCCCTGACGAGGGGGATGGCGAGCCAGCCGTGTGAACATCTGGGCTGAAGAGGACCCTCTCCTCTTTCATCTGTCGTCCTGTCGGTGTGGTAGGACCGAGAAAGACTCACAGAAATTGAGAGGAACTATTCTTTTTTTTTTTATTATTTTAGGAAAAGAAGAGACTTTATTTTTTTAAATATTTAATTTAAAAGACACTTTAAAAGAAAACAAACTGAAAGCTGCCTGTATTTATAAAAGTGCTTTTTTTTAATGTGTATTAATACATTGATCTTGTTTAATCTTACCTCTGCGTGTTTCCTCTTACTTAATTGGTTTTACATCCTATCCTCCATCATCACTTCTCCCTGTGAATCTAGAGAATTCTGGTCCAGTGGTCACTTACCTGCCAGGTGGGTTACAGTAACATCACAGCTGATTAGCTCTCACGGATGTGTCCTTTAAAGGCTGTATTTCAAGGACGCCCCGTTGTTGAATCCTACCTGAGGTCTAGGTGCCTTCAGATTCTCCCATGGACCGCGTCCTTCTTTCAGGGAATTTTTCAGGGCGGCACGTGTGGACCCTCTGTGTTCTTAAATCACCCACGATCCTGTGCACATGTACAAGGCGGGGCTTTTTCACTGACACACACCAACTCGACTGTGTCCACAGCGCACGAGTCACTCGTGGGCTCCGATTAATAGAAACCCTCAGTGTGGGGCATGATTTTACCGTGGGGAAGTGAACTTTTGGAATGCAGTGAATATGCAAAAAAAACAACAGAGGATCTATTTAAAGTGGCAAAGTGTGAGTTGATATTAAATAACCTGCAGTTTTCATATTTGTAAGAATGACTGGTCTTACAGATACAGTTAAGTTTTATTTCTTTCAGTTTCTTCTTCTTCACCTGTCCAGTGTGTTCTGGGTTCGGTCCCTTTCCTAGGGTTTCTTGGCGAAGTAAGTACAGCCGGCTAGCCACTGCTCTGCTGCACTGCTTTTGGTCATGGACAGTTTTAGAGCCACCAATTAGCCTAACCTGCATGTCTTTGGACTGTGGGGGAAACCGGAGCACCTGGAGGAAACCCACACAGACACGGGAAGAACATGCAAACTCCACAAAGGCCCTCGCCGGCCCCGGGGCTCGAACCCAGAACCTTCTTGCTGTGAGGCAACAGTGCTAATCACTACACCACCATGCCACCTCTTTTAATCGCGGAGCTTTCGCGTAGCTCCATACTTAAGAAAATCTGGTAACCCACTGAGTTGATTTTTCATGGACACACAGGGATCCCAGTCGTGTACATCCGTCCCCGCCCCTCGCCATTCTGATTGGCTGTTTGATTTTGGTGGGAACTAGAAGCGTGAGCGCGCCGACATAACTTATTTTTGTCTGCAGATAATTTCATATTTATTGGTTTTTTCCACCGAGAACAACTCAAACAGCGCAACACAATAATCATCATTTAAACACACTTTAAAACAAACTTTAAAAAGATGTCAGAACAAGTTCACCAAGGAGAGAAAGATGAAGCCAAACCCAGGAAGAGAAAGAAAGTTTTGCCAGAGGAAGAAAAGGAAAGAAGCGGTGAAAGAGCAAGAGAAAGGTGAAGAAATCTTTCACAAGAAAAGCCACAAGCTGAAAGATAAAGAAAATGGGTAAAAAATGAATGAAGACAAATAAGTTGTAGGAATTTAATTCTAAATAGTGATGTTGATTTTGAAGTCACTGTGAAATCCTTCAGGATCTGACACGTTGACCTGAATGAATGAATGAATGAATGAATGAATGAATGAATTTATTTCGGTCAACAACATCAGCAGTATATGTACAATATAAGCCAATTTAGTCACCACAAACACAACAGTTCTGTGGCTGACCGAAAAGGGTTTCGGCTGAAGCAAAGCTTATAAGTGTCTAACCCACAAATCACTTGCCGTACAGGATGGTCCAAAGAGCCATACAGACAAACTACAATAACCAAAAAGAAATAATTGTCATTTAAATAAATAAATAAATAAACACAAAAAAGATTGAAGAAAGAAAAGTGATTAATCAACGTGTATTTAATCCTTTAACCATCTATACATTCCTCTCTATACTTCTCAAGTATTATGTTTTTAAGCTTTATCTTGAAATGTGCAACACTTTTACTCTCTTTAATTTCAACAGGTAAACTATTCCACAGCTTCACTCCACATACAGATATACGCGTACTTTTCAGTGCGGTATGAACTATTGCCTGTTTCAAGTTCCCTCTCCCTCTTAAGTGATACCCCCTTCTCTATCTATAAACATTTTTTGAATATTGCCAGAAAGTAAATTATGTCTTACTTTATACAGAAATTGTGGAGTTTTGAAATCGACTAAATCTCTAAGTTTCAGTATTTTTGACTTTAGACACAGTGCATTGGTATGTTCATGGTATTCTACATTATTCACTCTTCTTATTACCTTCTTTTGCATAATGTATATTGACTGCAGGGTACTTTTATAGGTGTTGCCCCAAATTTCCACACAATAAGTCAGATATGGTAAAAAGAGAGTACAATACAATATGTGCAATGATTTATAGTTCAGAATGTGCCTTATTTTACAAAGAATCCCCACTGTACATGCTAACTTGGACCTGACATATTTAATATGGGGTTTCCAGCTAAAGTTGTGGTCGATTATTACCCCGAGAAATATATTCTCATATACTCTTTCCAGCTTTACACTATCAATCATTATTTCCACCGGTGTGTCCAGATGTTTTTGTTTGCCAAAAAACATAAATTGTGTTTTTTATACTTAATGATAATTTATTTACATCAAACCACAGCTTGAGCTTTCCTAGTTCTTCCGAGACTACCTCCAGTAGCTGCTGAAGGCTCTCCCCTACACAGAATACGTTTGTGTCATCCGCAAATATAACATCTCAATATTTTTGAAACATTACCTATGTCATTGATATACAATGTAAATAATTTTGGTCCAAGAATTGACCCTTGTGGTACACCACATGTGATATCTAAGAGAGTAGACTTAATAGCACCCATCTGAACAAATTGCTGTCTATTTTCAATGTAGCTTTTTAACCAATTTAGCCCTACCCCTCTAATCCCATACCTTTCCAATTTTTGTGGTAAAATTTCATGATCAATTGTATCAAACGCTTTCTTCAAATCTATAAAAATACCCAATGCATTCTTCTTGTTGTCTATTGCAGTTGTTAACTCTTCTACTAGCTACGTTAAAGCCATTACTGATGATCTGCTTGTTCTAAAACAATACTGACTGTCATTAAGCAATTCATGTTTATCAATGAAGCTGTCCAACCTTGCAACAAAAAGTTTCTCGAGTATTTTAGAAAACTGGGAGAGTAGTGAAATTGGCCTGTAATTGTTAAACAGATTTTTTTCTCCAGCTTTATATAGTGGAATCACTTTGGCAATTTTCATTTTGCTTGGAAAGCAGCCCAGCTTCAACGATAAGTTACAGCTGTATGTTAGAGGGTCCACAATAGTATCAATTACTTGTTTTATTAAAGTCATATCTATACCATTCCAATCCAACGATGTTTTGTTCTTAAACTTGCGAACATCAATAATTTCATTTTTATCTGTGTCTCTCAAAAATATAGTGGATGGATTTCTTTCTCCGTAATATTTTTCAACAGCTCCCCCTTGTGGAGGGTTTGTCTTTTCCAAGTTTCTGCCCTACATTCACAAAGAACCTGTTGAAACCCTCCACCACATCCTTCTTATCAGTGATTCTTATCGTTTTCCATAAAATAATCTGAAAACGTAGGACAAGTTTTCCTATTTCTAATAATTGAATTTAATCCATTCCATGCACCTCTAATGTTCTCCTTATTCTTTTCTAATACGTTATTGTAGAAATCTTTCTTACATTTCCGAATAATATCAATTTATTTTTATATCTTTTATATTTTATTTCTCTTTCTATAGTTCTATGCTTTATAAATTGTTTGTACAGTATATTCTTTTTTTTTTTTTACAGGCATTCAGCAAGCCCTTTGTAATCCAGGGTTCATCATAACTGATTATTTTCCTCCTGCTCTGTTTTATTGGACATGTTCTGTAAAATAAGGAAAGGAAAGTATCCAGAAAACAGCCATAAGCAGAGTCTACATCCCCTGCTTTGTATGCATTTCTCCAATTCTGACATAACAGTTCACTTCTCAATGTTTTTATGGTAACTTCTGTGCTTCCTCTCCTCTGTCTTATTTCATTTTCATCTTTCAACATTTTATATTCACAATCATAATTAACAAACACGGGCAGGTGGTCACTGATATCCAGAGGTGGGTAGAGTAGCCAAAAATTGTACTCAAGTAAGAGTATTGTTACTTTAGAATAATATTACTCAAGTAAAAGTAAAAAGTAGTCGTCCAGTTAATTACTTGAGTAAGAGTAAAAAGTACTAAGTGAAAAAAACTACTCAAGTACTGAGTAACTGCTGAGTAACTTTTGTTTATTGATCAGGATGTCATAACAGGCAGAGATTTCATATATATTTCACACAAACTGTGTGTGTGTAGTTCTGTGTATTAATAATAACAACAAGAAGCTCAAGGCAGTCTGCACATAAACCATAACACTGTGTGTGTGTGTGTGTGTGTGTGTGCGTGTGCGCGTGCATGTTCACTCCGTGAAGTGACTGTTCAGTTTCAACAGCAGCTGAACATCACACGTAATATCTCCTCGTACGAAAAAGACTGGAAATAATCCTGTAAGATGCGATCAACGATGTTAATCCTTTCATCTCCCAAAAAGTTGTTTACTGGATCCATCTCGCAGAGGAGTTAGCAAGTGGAAGTAACAAGCAAAAAGGTTGCTAACTAGCTGCCAGTGCCCAGCTTGGCTGGGTGGTGGTGGGGAGTGCTAGCAAGCGGTCAAGCTAACAAGCTAATGCCCTTCCTTTTGTGAACAAGCACTTGTAGACAAATAATAAAACAAATCTCACAGAAAAAAAAACACAAAGTCTTCACAAATCCCTCTAATCCACAACAAATACAGTGGCTCGAAAAATGGAGATTTCACAAACGATATGTTAGGCGTTTTGTTATTTAGTAAGTTTTCACCAGTCTTCCATTCCCAGTTTTTGACCAGAGCCGTGTACAACTGTAACGCTATTGAGGAGCTGACATTAGGCGAGCAACCTTATTTTCATGAGCATTTTTTTGGTTTCACACCAATAAAAAGTGATTGTTAGGAAGATTTTTTGTAGTTTTATTTCTTGGTTCTCTGGTGTGTGTGTGTGTATGTGTTGTCGTCTGAGGCCGCAGTGCGTCAATACATTTCCACAAAACAATGTATTTTACAGTTATTTATGATGTTACAACAGGGCTAACGTCTGCCTACGAAGACAGCCAAAAGCACACAGCCTACTGACCGCAATGTGTTTCCTCAAATTCGACGTTGAGTTTTTATAAGCTGAAATGGCCACTGGTTTGGGGAGACACGTGACACCGCATAACATTATTATTTGTTGTTGTTTGGAGAGTGAACATGGTTTGTATGTGTGGCCAGGGGTGTGCCTCTTCGGCTTGATGAGAAACGCTGGCCGCTGTCGCTGCCATTTTTCTTCTGCTTCCGTGCTCTTTTCCACCTGGACTGGTCTTTCCGCGGGAATTTTGTGTGCAGGTGCACGCGGCGGCTTGGCTCTGTTTGATTGGCGAAACGGAGTTAAACCATAGCTCCTCCCACTATGGCTCTGGCTGCTACATGTGATCGGTGAGATGCGGTCATGTGACAGAGCCTCTGCTGGAAGTCTCGACAAAACAAACAAACAGACCACGCATCGCAAAGATCAATAAAATTAAAGTAGCGAGTAATGAGCAGAATATAGCCCAATGTAACAGAGTAAAAGTACCGCTTCTTCTTCACAAATATACTCAAGTAAAAGTAAAAAGTATGCTGCATTACAACTACTCTTACAAGTACAAAAAGTTACTCAAGTAAATGTAACGGAGTAAATGTAGTGCGTTACTATCCACCTCTGCTGATATCATTTATTAGTAATCCTCCAATTACATTGTCTTCCAAGTTGTGAGTAAATATCTCATCTCATTATCTGTAGCCGCTTTATCCTGTTCTACAGGGTCGCAGGCAAGCTGGAGCCTATCCCAGCTGGCTACGGGCGAAAGGCGGAGTACACCCTGGACAAGTCGCCAGGTCATCACAGGGCTGACACATAGACACAGACAACCATTCACACTCACATTCACACCTACGCTCAATTTAGGCTACATCCACACGACAACGGCAACGAGATTTTTTTTTTTAAATATCGCGTCCACATGGGCAACGGCTCAGTAAAATATAAGGTACATACGGCAACGCAACGCTTGCTGAAAACGATGCAATACACATGCCACACCTCTACGTGCGCTGTAAGACGGTACCATTGGAGACACCAGAACAATAGAATAAGTACGACGCATGCGCCTTCTTTTACCCGGCGTCATAGACATAAACATAGACGCTGCATTGAGCTGGTGGCCCGTTGCTGGGATACGTCAGAGTGTCCGCCGTATTGGATGTGGCAAATCTTCCCCGTAAACCAATGCAAGTAAATGGACTGAACTTCATAAAGCCCCTTTCTACAATAATGTTTAACTCGATGCCTTTTATTCACCCATTAAGACACACACGTATATATTTGGGAAACAAACAAGCATCAAAACAACATATATAACTTTAAATGTGATGGTTATAAATAAATTTCTTCAACATGTAGCAGGCCTATACCGGAATCAAGCTATCGGAAACTTGTTTTTTTTTATTCCGCTGCTACTATCGTAGGCTACTAACGATATCTACACATCAAGGCATGTTTTGCAGCTCAGTGGGGATCGTGTAGAATAATGTGCTGTGCTTACGCTGCTGAAGCCGTGCCGTGCCGTCTCCGCATCACTTTCATTAAATGCTGTGCAGATAGGTTATAAAATGTCTCCAAAAACAATTTTTGCAATATACAGTGCTATATGGAAAAAAATTCAATTAAACCATATTACAATGGGATTGCTCCATGTGATTGCTTCACAGTCTGACATGCTTCCAATCTCTTCTATTTTTGAGTGTGCCAGCATCATCTGACAGCTGGTGGTGAAATTGGTTGGGTGGGCTATGAAATAAATTATAAATTTATTTATAAATTATAAATTGTTTGGAGACAGGTTTCACCGAGCGGCTATTATGCGTGAGACTTCATATTAGCCACAAAATCAGAAAAATCTGTTCGTAAAATTACGTTATAATGACCAAATACAATGAGAAGTATTTTTCCAGTCTCACCTGTGAAAGGTAATCCCATGTGATCTTGTTTGGACGATAAACCTGTTGGTACAGTTAAACGCAGCACATGAATGAGGCATCTTTATTCTCCGCTTTGCCCCATCCAATATGGCGGCGAGGATGACGTATGATTCTATGCAGAAGGTGGCGTCTATGTTTATATGTCTATGCCCGGCGTGAAGCACTCACAGTCATGTGGTTGTGACGTCATCGTAAACAAATCCATTCTACTCATCCAGACGACTTCGCAACGGCGTCGTTGCCAGATCTTTCCACTCTGGAACCCGTTCTCAAAAGATTTCGTTTTGGGGCACCCAAAACGCCGGTGCTGTGTGGACGCCAGGCCGAAACAATAAACAATTTGATCAGATTCACCTGAATCCATTGCCGTGTGGACAGGGCCTTAGAGTCACCAGTTAACCTAACCTGCATGTCTTTGGACTGTGGGGGAAACCGGAGCATCCGGAGGAAACCCACGCGGACACGGGGAGAGCATGCAAACTCCACACAGAAAGGCCCTCGCCGGCCACAGGGCTCGAACCCGGACCTTCTTGCTGTGAGGCGACAGTGCTAACCACTACACCACCGTACCGCTCTCGGAGGTGTGTATGACTGGTAATTACTAACACTGGCCACTCGGCGGTGTGTATGACTGGTAATTACTAACACTGACCACTAGGCGGTGTGTGTGACTGGTAATTACTAACACTGACCACTAGGCGGTGTGTATGACTGGTAATTACTAACACTGGCCACTAGGCGGTGTGTATGACTGATAATTACTAACACTGGCCACTAGGCGGTGTGTATGACTGGTAATTAGTAACACTGACCACTCGGCGGTGTGTATGACTGGTAATTACTAACACTGACCACTAGGCGGTGTGTATGACTGGTAATTACTAACACTGACCACTAGGCGGTGTGTATGACTGGTAATTACTAACACTGACTACGAGGTGGTGTGTATGACTGGTAATTACTAACACTGACCACTAGGCGGTGTGTATGACTGGTAATTACTAACACTGACTACGAGGCGGTGTGTATGACCAGTGGTACACGTACACGGACAAACCACAAAAAATCGACTTGATGGGTTTTTTCTTAGGTATGGTGCTCCGCTCGGAGGTCCACTATGAAATTCGTACATTTATGTATTAGAGGATCAAGAACACTATTTCGGAAAACAACCAGTTTTTCTCTGAACTGACCTGCTGAGGGCGCTGTTAGGATGCTGCTGGATTATTATTATCTCATCTCATCTCATTATCTCCAGCCGCTTTATCCTTCTACAGGGTCGCAGGCAAGCTGGAGCCTATCCCAGCTGACTACGGGCGAAAGGCGGGGTACACCCTGGACAAGTCACCAGGTCATCACAGGGCTGACACATAGACACAGACAACCATTCACACACACATTCACACCTACGCTCAATTTAGAGTCACCAGTTAACCTAACCTGCATGTCTTTGGACTGTGGGGGAAACCGGAGCACCCGGAGGAAACCCACGCGGACACAGGGAGAACATTCAAACTCCACACAGAAAGGCCCTCGCTGGCCACGGGGCTCGAACCCGGACCTTCTTGCTGTGAGGCAACGGCGCTAACCACTACACCACCGTGCCGCCCATTATTATTATTATTATTGGCAAAACCCAAATATTAAAGAAAAAAAAAGATCAAAATAAAAAAAATCAGGGATCATGGGCTTCAGCCGGGTTTCAGTCCAAATCAAACCACAGCAGCACTTCATCAACTTCTGTCAAATCAGAACTCGATGGTCCCCATAAGGAAAGTGTTGTTGTTGTTGTTGTTGTTTGACCAATAAATAAATCAAAGAGGCAAAACGTGTCCTTTTCATTCCTGAGGTTCAGGCTGGGGTTCGGTTCAGCTGCAGTCACAGCATTAATTAAGTGCATTAATAATGATGTCAGTGGAAGGTCCTCAGAAGGACAGGAAGACTAACGTGTGTGTGTGTTTACATTTATTCATTTAGCTGAAGCTTTTATGATCCAGTGGAGATGCCGAGGGTTAAGGGTCGAGCTCAAGGTGGTGCTGGGATTTGAACTCACAACCTTCTGATCAGTCGATAAATACTGATTTATTTTTTACTGCCTGAGATGTTCTATAAGGGCATCGACCACAGATTCATCACTACAAGAGCCGCTCACTCAACTCCAACACACATCACATTATACTCAAAATAATCAAAGCACTTTTATTTCATTGAATGGATAAAAATAGATGATTGTTACACAATATGAAAAAGAGCCAATAAAACTCTGCAGAATGTAAAATATTGACTTGTTCTCATTGTGGAAAGATAAAAAGTCACATTAACTTGTATATTGTTGATGAAGATGTAATATTAAAATGAACTGGCCATCACTCATTTAAAAAGTGAGAATATTGAATTAAAGCTGAGATTATAAAACAAACATCTGAGAATATTCAATGAAAACTGAGAATATAAAACAAAATCCTGAGAATAAGGAAACAAACCTGAGAATTTAAAATGAAAATTTGAGAATGCGTAATGAAACCTGTATATATATTTATGATACTTGCATAGACTATATCTGGCTTGTAACATCGCCAGCTACCGAATAAAAATGACAACAAAAATGCAATATAGCAAGCGATCTAATGAGCACGTCATGGTCTGAATATTTCATAAAGGAATTCTCGAATCCGTCTCAATGAGATGTTTTACAGTTAAAAGCACAGCATTGAACATAAAGGTAAATGTGTCTTTAAAAATGTAAAAACACACATTGTTTTAAGGAATCCAAAGATTTGTGTTCTTTTGCCAAGTGGCTTATAGTTACTAAGACATTTGTAAAAGAGTGAATAATAGGTTGATAAATGTAAAAGATGAAGATGAATTTATATGAGTTGAGCTGAAATAACTGGTGAGATAAATGAGGTGTGGTGTGTCAGTGATATTGAAGCTGACTTCTAGCATTAAAAGTGTTGTAAAAGAAAAGCTGGAGACATTGCATTAGGGAATATGAAAGGTGATTTAACTCTCCTCCTCTATTTGCTAATAACTCGGGGAAAATGAACACAGTTCAGGAAACATGACATTATTGGAAGGATAATAAAATAATTTTTTGTGTTTATAAAAGTTGAAATGTAATTTCCTGAGAAAAGGCCTTTGGTGGCATGTCTCAGTCACATGGTCCCTGTCTTTCTGAGATTTCTCCTCCACGTCATCATATTCTGTAAAATAAATACATTGACCTCTTTAATAGATCCTGTGTATTGTATTAATCGGGATGTAAAACCTTAAAAATACAGTCAGTGATGCACGATGTGGGAATGTCTTTAATATTCTATCAATAAAAAAGAAAAAAAAGGAGATTTATCAGTTCAGCTTTCTTAATATGAACACAGGCCATGTGTATAAGATGTGAAAGTAAATGAGACATAAATATAGGTCTTATCTAAACTGTGTAATAAATATGACGGCACTTGTTCAATGACAGAATGGAGATTACAGAACAGAAAGCTGATATATTATATATGGTATATAATAGAGTCACGCTTTAACTTTGCAGCCTTTGCACTCACGTACATTACCAGAATAAACAACTCACTCACTTTCTGTCTCTCCTCCATCCTGTTCCTCAGTGATGACATCATCATAATCTTCTGGATCGTCTCCTGAAGAAATCAATGAATCAGTAATAAACCCCTGTGTGCGTTGCTGTTCTAGTAAAATACTGAGTTACAGGGTGGTGTGATGAAGCTGAGTTACTGCTACCACCCTAACGTTGATCATTTACCTACAACAGCATGTCCCCAAGTGGTTTATTCCTCTTAGACCATGGGAATTTGCCAACAATTGCAGTTTTTCACTGAGTAAAGAATTAGATCTTGTACTTTTCATCCATTTATAGTTACAGATAATGTTGTATATCTTTGGAAAAATAAGTTTGTTCCTGGGCGGCACGGTGGTGTAGGGGTTAGCGCTGTCGCCTCACAGCAAGAAGGTCCTGGGTTCAAGCCCCGGGGCCGGCGAGGGCCTTTCTGTGTGGAGTTTGCATGTTCTCCCCGTGTCCGCGTGGGTTTCCTCCGGGTGCTCCGGTTTCCCCCACAGTCCAAAGACATGCAGGTTAGGTTAACTGGTGACTCTGAATTGACCGTAGGTGTGAATGTGAGTGTGAATGGTTGTCTGTGTCTATGTGTCAGCCCTGTGATGACCTGGCGACTTGTCCAGGGTGTACCCCGCCTTTCGCCCGTAGTCAGCTGGGATAGGCTCCAGCTTGCCTGCGACCCTGTAGAAGGATAAAGCGGCTAGAGATAATGAGATGAGATGAGAAGTTTGTTCCTTTGCTCACTGATGTCATAGCAGCTATAAACAGTGGTTCCCTCAGCAGCTTTTTTTTGTTTGTTTGTTTATTTCCAGATAAAAACTGACCTGTGACGATGTTTGGGTTTATTTCCATGGTAACCGCATCATCATAGTTCTCGGACACGTCCTCTGTCAGAATGTGGAGATAAAAGCTATTAAATCCACATGAATGTCATTAATGATGGTTTGGACGCTTGTGGATGCGACACTGTCACATTATTATCATACCTGTCAGTATAACTGACTTCTGATCAGCTGGAATGGCGTCATCATAATTCTCTGCTTCATCCTCTACACCAAAACACAGATATTTAAAGAGAGTTAAAGTTTACTGAAGTGGCAGTTTGTACACTGTGTATTTGATGACGCAATGCAAAATGACATCGTATACATGTCAAAAATGTCACGACACACAAAGCAAGAAACAAACTGATGTGCAGTGTGTGTGTTTAATTTCTACTGCTTTCTAAAACAAATCCCCAAACAGAACCACACCCTCCACGTTATCAGGGATCGGTCCAGCAGTGACGGCATCATCGTAGTCCTCTGGTGGCTCGACTCTTCCTGTATCACCTAAATGAAATAAAAGCAGAGGGTCTGTACAAACAGCTCCATCACATTCTGACCTCATGGTTTCATGTCAAGTCACTAAATTTATGGGATCAGTTCACAACTGCACCCACTTATGAAGTCACTGGTGTCGATGACATCATCATAATACTCCGCCTTTTCTCCAATCCCAGACTTGACTGTAAAAAGAACCATTTGTTTGTTTGGGGTTTTTAAACACATTTATACTCAATAAAATCCTCATCCAAAGAAGCTTTGATCAATTTGATAAGAGGGATTTCAGAAGCTTAAAGTAAGATCAGGTTGATTGTGAGATGTCATGTGTCAGCATTAAAACACTGGAGTTACTGTAATTCTTCGATACAATACATCATAATCACATCTCAGAAAGGACACGTTTAGTCATTTCTGATTTTTAATTGCAATTCTAATCTCGTTCAGTTCATGGAGTTCGACAAACTCTCACTCTGGGCTTTTTTACCTGAGAGAAGCTCATCATCCACATGCTCATACCCAGAATGCTGTTCTTCAGAGAGGAGACTTCCTGTTAGAGGAGAGCAGCACGGTCATGAGACACACACACACACACACACAGAGAGAGAGAGAGAGAGAGAGAAATGCACCTGTACAGGAAAACATTCACAGGAGAGCTGAACACAGGCGGAAAAAAGACGAGTTGCAGGGGTGTTTTGAGATTTTAAAGGACAGCTGGTGCAGATACCAGAAAATTGTCAAAGCTGAAAAGACAAAATATTTTTCTGATATTATTTGAAATAACTGTCATAAAGCTCACGTTCTTTTTAGTGCCATTAACACTGTTCTTAATTCCCCCCAATCTGCTCGTCCTGATGTTTCCCCAGGAACCTGTGAAAAATTCCTCCACTTCTTTGTGGACAAGATTGCGAGCCTTAGAGCATCATCTCACCCCCTTCTTATGAGCCGTCTATCACTGTCACTCGCTCTGCTGCTTTTACCCACTTTGAGCCTGTGTCTCTTTCTCTCTGAAAGGAAATTATTGGTCAGATGAAATCTTCAGCTTGTCCCACAGATGTTGTCTCCCCTCGCCTTTTTCAAGAGATTTTGGAAACTATTGGCCCAAACATCCAAATGGTTATGAACAGCAGTCTCTCCTCAGGTGTTTTTCCAGTACATTTGAAACATGCAGTAGTGCAACCACTGATCACAAAACCTCATCTGGACTCCGCAGTCCTCTCCAATTTTACACCAATTTCTAAACTCGCTTTGAAAAATTCTGGAGAAGGTTGTGCTCTTACAATTGCAATCTTTTTTAGACCCACACGGCATTCTTGAGGTGTTCCAGTCTGGTTTTAAAGTCCTTCACAGCACTGAATCTGCACTTTTAAAAGTTTGAACCATCTTTTATTGGCTACTGACTCCAGGGATTCTGCCGTTCTGATGCTTTTCCATCTCACAGCTGCATTCGACACAGTAGACCACAGCATCCTCATCTCCTGCCTGGAGCATTGTGTGGGCATTAAAGCTCCTGCTCTGGAGGGCTTCAGCTCTTACTTGTCCTGTACTGGACTTCCTTCACCGACTCCCTGTACGGTTTAGGATCCATTTTTATTTTCCAAAAACAACTCATTAAATGGGAGAGCTCCGCCCTCTCTCTCTGACCTTTTACAACCACATGTCCCATCAAGGTCATTCAGGTCACTGACCGGTTGCTTTGGGTGTCGCATCCCAAAATCGAGGTTGAAGCCCAGGGGAGATGGTGCCTTTGCAGTTGTCGCCCCCAAACTGTTACTGTTGGATTGGTATTTTTGGTGATGTTTATTTTTTGCTTCCAAAAGTTTTTGGTTTGGGATGAAATTTTAACTGCGGGAAGCCACAGACAACGGAAACTCACTGACCCAAGATGAGTGACCTTGACCTATTTTTCAAGGTCACAGAGCACATTTTGTGTGTTTTTTGTTGAAAGTGTAATTTCATTTATTCCAGTATCTCCTAAAGATATCAGGATTTCCCCCTGGATTTTATGTAAATAAATGATGAGCTCATTTCTTGCAGAAAAATCTCTGATGCCAGTCAAGTGGAAAGTGACGCGTTTTGGACTGCAGTCGAAAAGTTTTTTTTTTCCCTCAACAGCCAAAACCACAACATGTTCATAAACACCAATGGTGCCAAAAGTTATGATTTGCTCTGGACCAGTGCAGGTTCTTCTTTGGTCAAGAATTGTTTTTCAGATTTTGAAAAATTGAATTTAATATATTTTGGCGCTCGCAAAAATGGTCACTATCGCCATTTCACCATGAAATATTGATTTTGGCTTCTAATATGTTCCAGTAAACGACCCCAAACACCGACCCATTCTACCAGAATCAAGTGTCAAATCTGACCTTTGACCTACTGTGAGAGGTCAAAAAGGTCATTTTCTGTTTCTGACGGTACTATTTTCAAAAAATCATAAAAATAGTTTCATATTTACAGACAATGACCTTGTATTTTTTCTTTAGTGCATATTCTTTTGTAGATTATTGACAAATTTATATATTTCATCAAAAGCTGGAGATAAAAATGACAGAAATTCCCCAGTGTGATGGTGATCACTGAAAACTTTGCGTCGGTGTTTTCTCCACTTTTACCCGAAACTATGACCTTGACATAAATGAAATGTATTATTCACTGTGTATAATTTACATCTGCTCTTTCTGTTCGTTCTGTCAAATCACAGGTTTCTCTGATATTTTCAGCTCTAAAGTCTGAAAAACTATCAAAAGAGACAAAAATGTCATTTTCACTATGAAATAAAGTTTTTGGCTGAGAACATGTGACAGTAAACGACCCCAAATATACACCCATTCTCCCTGAATCAACTGTCAGATTTGCCCTTTGAGCTCCTTTGCGAGGTCGGGTCGGTGATTTTCAGTTTTTAATGCACTAATTCCGTCAGCTGTTTCCATGGACAGATACTTTAGGGAGTAAACACAATCTTCAGTGCAGATTGTAATGGAAATAAAACACAAACAGATGGAGTTTCTATAAAATGATCCAGAAGAGGAAAGTTGTGTTTAAAAAGAGAAGTGGATGAGATTTGTGTGTCAGTGTGTAAGAAGAGAAATCATCGTCAGGCTTTTAAAAAGTGTAACTGGTGAACAGTGCAGTGAAAGTGTAGATTGGATGGAGTGTAAATGCATCGTAAGAAGAGTAACATTACACAACTCTGTGTGTGTGTCTGTGTGTGTGTGTGTGTGTGTGTGTGTGTGTAGGGGGAACTGTCTGGAGTGAGCCGCGAGGTGAACGTCGTTCGGTGTGAAGCAAATGGTGCGAGACTGTTAACATTAACATTGTCAGTTTACGTTTGAAACAGATGAAGATTTGAAATTATCAGTGACATTTTCAGATTATTATTATTATTATTATCATTATTATTATTATTAGGGGCCAAGCAGCGAAGCTGGCGAAGGCCCCTAATGAGTTTGTCGGTTTTCTTATAGTTATTAGGGGCCAAGCAGCGAAGCTGGCGAAGGCCCCTAATGAGTTTGTCGGTTTTCTTATAGTTATTGGGGGCCAAGCAGCAAAGCTGCGAAGGCACCCATAGGGATTCTACTGTTTCTTATTATTATTATTCAACGTTCTTCCGCCTCTGCAAGTCTATGGCAGCCCATAGAACCGTCTGGTAAAAAGTTGGGAAATTTTGCACACTGATTCTAGACAGTGTCAACATTACTCTCAGCAAATTTCAGGCCTCTACCTCAAACACTTTAGCGCCACCAACAGGTCAAAGTTGCAGGTACATTTCTGCTTGTAACTTTTGAACCGTTGGTCCGATTTTCAAACACTTGGTATCTCTGGAGTCCTTGGGTCAAGACGAATCCAACGGACCCCATGACGTCATTTTCCGCCCATATAGTTTTCCCGCCATTTTGAAATTTGTTTAAATCACTTAAAACGCTTCTCCTCCCTCAATTTTTGAATAATTTCTCCCAAACTTGGTAAATCGCAACTTTGGACTAAGCTGCATAAGAAACATACCCGGTTTTTAGAATTTCATAAGCGTTTGGCCGTGGCAGCCAATCAAAGTTGGCTGCGCAGACGCCAAACAGGAAGTGTGCTCATATCTCGGCCACCCTTTGGCGTATCTTAACAAAACTTGGTGGCATTATGCAGCACCCCTCCCGAAAGGGCAGCAAAAAATTTGGAACAAATTGGCTGCTAGGGGGCGCTATAACTAGGAAAAATGTCTTTTGGCTCATATCTCATGACTCGTTTTGGCTAGAAACAAAATTCCACTATGGCAGGAATCCTTGGCTCAAGACGAATCCATCGCACCCTATGATGTCATATTCTGCCTTGAGGATTTTCCGCCATTTTGAATTTTGTTAAAATCAGTGAAATTCTATGGCAACGCATAGAACCGTCTGACTAGAGGTTTTTAAACTTGGCACACTGATTCTAGGCTGCCTCAAGGATCTTGTCACCAAATTTCAACTCAGCACCTCAAACTCTCTAGCGCCACCAACTGGTCAAATTTGCAAGTACATTTCTGCTTGTTACTTTTGAACCATACGTCTGATCATCAAAATCTTAGTATCGCTGGAATACTTGGGTCACCACGAATCCAGAGGGCCCTGTCTCGTCATATTCCACCCAGTAGATTTTCCGCCATTTTGAATTATGTGAAAATCAATTAAAATGCTTCTCCTCCCTCAATTTTTGGAAAATTTCTCCCAAACTTGGTACATGGCAACTGGGGCCTAAGCTGCACAAGAAACATACCCGGTTTTCAGAATTTCTTAAGCGTTTGGCCGTGGCAGCCAATCAAATTTGGCTGGCATATGCAATACAGGAAGTGTGCTCATTTCTCGGCCACCCTTTGGCATATCTTAACGAAACTGGGTGGCTTTATGCAGCACCCCTCCCCAAAGGGCAGCAAAAAATTTGGAACAAATTGGCTGCTAGGGGGCGCTATAACTAGGAAAAATGTCTTTAGGCTCATATCTCATGACTCGTTTTGGCTAGAAACAAAATTCCACTATGTCAGGAATCCTTGGCTCAAGACGAACTCATCGCACCCTATGACATCATATTCTGCCTTGAGGATTTTCCGCCATTTTGAATTTTGTTAAAATCAATGAAATTCAATGGCAACGCATAGAACCGTCTGACGAGAGGTTTTTAAACTTGGCACACTGATTCTAGGCTGCCTCAAGGATCTTGTCACCAAATTTCAACTCAGCACCTCAAAAACTCTAGCGCCACCAACAGGTCAAAGTCGCAGGTACATTTCTGCTTGTTACTTTTGAAACATACATCTGATCATCAAAATCTTAGTATCTCTAGAATGCTTGGGTCACAAGGAATCCAAGGCGCCCTGTCTCGTCATATTCTACCCAGTAGATTTTCCGGCATTTTGAATTATGTGTAAATCAATTAAAATGCTTCTCCTCCCTCAGTTTTTGAACAATTTCTCCCAAACTTGGTAGATAGCAACTCTGGACGAGCCTGCACAAGAACCTTACACAGATTTTTGAATTTCGTAAACGTTTGGCCGTGGCAGCCAATCAAATTTGGCTGAGCATATGCGAACCAGGAAGTGTGCTCATATCTCGGCCGCCCTTTGGCGTATCTAAATGAAACTTGGTGGCATTATGCAAGACCTCTCCAAAAAGGGCCGCAACAAATTTGGAACACATTGGCGGCAAGGGGGCGCTATAACAAGGAAAAATGTCTTTTTGCTCATATCTCATGATGCGTTTTGGGTAGAAACAAAATTCCACTATCGCTGGAATCCTTGGGTCAAGCCGAATCCATCACAACCTATGACGTCATATTCAGACTTGAGGATTTTCCGCCATTTTGAATTTCGTGAAAATCAATTAAAATGCTTCTCCTACCTCAATTTTTGACCAATTTCTCCCAAACTTGGTACATAGCAACTTTGCACTAGGCTGCACAAGGGCATTACATGGCGCAAATGCCTTCTACTGGCCTGACATCTCGTCTCATATGCTGCTTGGCCCCCACATTGCTGCTTGCAGCTATATTTAGGGGCCAAGCAGCGAAGCTGGCGAAGGCCCCTAATGAGTTTGTCGGTTTTCTTATAGTTATTATTAGGGGCCAAGCAGCGAAGCTGGCGAAGGCCCCTAATGAGTTTGTCGGTTTTCTTATTATTATTAGGGGCCAAGCAGCGAAGCTGGCGAAGGCCCCTAATGAGTTTGTCGGTTTTCTTATTATTAGGGGCCAAGCAGCGAAGCTGGCGAAGGCCCCTAATGAGTTTGTCGGTTTTCTTATTATTATTATTATTATTATTATTATTCAACTTTCTTCTCCTATGGGAAGTCAATGGCAGCCCATAGAACCACACATAGGAAAATGCTCAAATTTGGCACACACATTCGAGACAGTCTCAGCATTCCCCACAACAATTTTTAGGTCCCCAGCCCCAACCCTCTAGCGCCACCAGCAGGTCAAAGTTGCAGGTACATTTCTGCTTGTAACTTTTGAACCGTTGGTCCGATTTTCAAAAACTTGGTATCCCTGGAATCCTTGGGTCAAGACGAATCCAAAGCACCCCATGACGTCATTTTCCGCCCATATAGTTTTCCCGCCATTTTGAATTTTGTGAAAATCACTTAAAATGCTTCTCCTCCCTCAATTTTGGACCAATTTCTCCCAAACTTGGTAGATGGCAACTGTGGACTAAGCTGCACAAGAAACTTACCCGGTTTTTAGAAGTTCATAAGCGTTTGGCCGTGGCAGCCAATCAAAATTGGCGGCGCAGACGCCAAACAGGAAGTGTGCTCATATTTCGGCCGCCCTTTGGCGTATCTTAACGAAACTTGGTGACTTTATGCCACACCCCTCCATGAAGGACCCCAAAAAATTTGGAACAAATTGGCTGCTAGGGGGCGCTATAACTAGGAAAAATGTCTTTTGGCTCATATCTCATGATGCGTTTTGGCTAGAAACAAAATTCCACTGCCTATGGAATCCTTGGGTCAAGTCGAATCTATCGCACCCTATGACGTCATATTCTGCCTTGAGGATTTTCCGCCATTTTGAATTTTGTTAAAATCAATGAAATTCTATGGAAACCCATAGAACCGTCTGACGACAGGTTTTCAAATTTGGCACACTGATTCTAGGCTGCCTCACGGTTCTTGTCAGCAAATTTCAACTCAGCATCTCAAACTCTCTAGCGCCAACAACAGGTCAAAGTTGCAAGTACATTTCTGCTTGTTACTTTTGAACCGTATGTCTGATCGTCAAAATCTTAGTATGGCTGGAATCCTTGGGTCAACCCGAATCCAACGCACCCTATGGCGTCATATTCGGCCTGGTATATTTTCCGCCATTTTGAATTTTGTGAAAATCAATTAAAATGCTTCTCCTCCCTCAATTTTTGACCAATTCCTTCCAAACTTGGTAGATGGCAACTTTGGACTAAGCTGCACTAAAAACTTACCCGGTTTTTCGAATTTCATAAGCGTTTGGCCGTGGCTGCCAATCAAATTTGGCTGTGCAGACGCGAAACAGGAAGTGTGCTCATATCTCGGCAGCCCTTTGACCTTTCTTAACCAAACTTGGTGGGATTATGCACCACCCCTCCAAAATGGCCCATACCACATTTGGTGCACATTGGCCATTAGGGGGCGCTATAACTTTCCAAAATGTGTTTTGGCTCTTACATCATTGAGCTCATATCTCAGCAGTCTTTTAGCACAGACACACACACACACACACACACACACCTAGTACACTGGAAGTAATTTCAGCCATCACAGTCAATCGAATTTGACGGTGAAGCCGTGCATGCCTCTAACCGTCTGGTTGGAGGTACATTCCTGCTTGTAAACACTTCCTGTGCGTGCCTATGACCGTCTGCCTGGTCAGTTCTTTCTGTTGCCATGGCAACTTAGGCTGGGTCACCCTGCTTGGCCCCGGATTGCTGCTTGCAGCTATATTTATTATTATTATTATTATTATTCAACTTTCTTCTCCTATGGGATGTCAATGGCAGCCCATAGAACCATACATAGGAAAATGCTCAAATTTGGCACACACATTCTAGACAGTCTCAGCATTCCCCACAACAATTTTTAGGTCCCCACCCCCAACCCTCTAGCGCCACCAGCAGGTCAAAGTTGCAGGTACATTTCTGCTTGTAACTTTTGAACCGTTGGTCCGATTTTCAAAAACTTGGTATCCCTGGAATCCTTGGGTCAAGACGAATCCAAAGCACCCCATGACGTCATTTTCCGCCCATATAGTTTTCCCGCCATTTTGAATTTTGTGAAAATCAATTAAAATGCTTCTCCTCCCTCAATTTTGGACCAATTTCTCCCAAACTTGGTAGATGGCAACTTTGGACTAAGCTCCACAAGAAACTTACCCGGTTTTTAGAATTTCATAAGCGTTTGGCCGTGGCAGCCAATCAAAATTGGAGGCGCAGACGCCAAACAGGAAGTGTGCTCATATTTCGGCCGGCCTTTGGCGTATCTTAACGAAACTTGGTGGGTTTATGCCCCACCCCTCCATGAAGGACCCCAAAGAATTTGGAACAA
>NC_083589.1:1863979-1868979 GCF_027579695.1 Neoarius graeffei | reverse complement strand
TATCTTAGGATCGCTGGAATACTTGGGTCAAAACGAGTCCAATGCCCCCTATAGCGTCATATTCCGCCTGGTATATTTTCCGCCATTTTGAATTTTGTGAAAATCACTTAAAATGCTTCTCCTCCCTCAATTTTTGACCAATTCCTTCCAAACTTGGTAGATGGCAACTTTGGACTAAGCTGCACAAAAAAATTACCCGGTTTTTAGAAATTCATAAGCGTTTGGCCGTGGCTGCCAATCAAATATGGCGTTGCAGACGCAAAACAGGAAGTGTGCTCATATCTCGGCAGCCCTTTGACCTTTCTTAACCAAACTTGGTGGGATTGTGTCTCACCCGTCCAAAAGGGCCCTTACCAGATTTGGTGCACATTGGCCATTAGGGGGCGCTATAACTTTCCAAAATGTCTTTTGGCTCATATATCATTGAGCTCATATCTCAGCAGTCTTTTAGCACACACAGACACACACCTAGTACACTTGAAGTAATTTCAGCCATCACAGTCAATCGAATTTGATGGTGAAGCCGTGCATGCCTCTAACCATCTGGTTGGAGGTACATTTCTGCTTGTAAACACTTCCTGTGCGTGCCTATGACCGTCTGCCTGGTCAGTTCTTTCTGTTGCCATGGCAACTTAGGCTGGGTCACCCTGCTTGGCCCCGCATTGCTGCTTGCAGCTATATTTATTATTCAACTTTCTTCTCCTATGGGATGTCAATGGCAGCCCATAGAACCACACATAGGAAAATGCTCAAATTTGGCACACACATTCTAGACAGTCTCAGCATTCCCCACAACAATTTTTAGGTCCCCACCCCCAACCCTCTAGCGCCACCAGCAGGTCAAAGTTGCAGGTACATTTCTGGTTGTAACTTTTGAACCGTTGGTCCGATTTTCAAAAACTTGGTATCCCTGGAATCCTTGGGTCAAGACGAATCCAAAGCACCCCATGACGTCATTTTCCGCCCATATAGTTTTCCCGCCATTTTGAATTTTGTGAAAATCAATTAAAATGCTTCTCCTCCCTCAATTTTGGACCAATTTCTCCCAAACTTGGTAGATGGCAACTTTGGACTAAGCTCCACAAGAAACTTACCCGGTTTTTAGAATTTCATAAGCGTTTGGCCGTGGCAGCGAATCAAAATTGGAGGCGCAGACGCCAAACAGGAAGTGTGCTCATATTTCGGCCGCCCTTTGGCGTATCTTAACGAAACTTGGTGGGTTTATGCACGACCCCTCCATGAAGGAGCCAAAGAATTTGGAACAAATTGGCTGCTAGGGGGCGCTATAACTAGGAAAAATGTCTTTTGGCTCATATCTCATGATGCGTTTTGGCTAGAAACAAAATTCCACTGCCTATGGAATCCTTGGGTCAAGACGAATCTATCGCACCCTATGACGTCATATTCTGCCTTGAGGATTTTCCGCCATTTTGAATTTTGTTAAAATCAATGAAATTCTATGGCAACCCATAGAACCGTCTGACGACAGGTTTTCAAATTTGGCACACTGATTCTAGGCTGGCTCAAGGTTCTTGTCAGCAAATTTCAACTCACCACCTCAAACTCTCTAGCGCCAACAACAGGCCAAAGTTGCATGTACATTTCTGCTTGTTACTTTTGAACCGTATGTCTGATCGTCAAAATCTGTGTATCGCTGGAATCCTTGGGTCAAAACGAATTCAACGCATCCTATGTCGTCATATTGCGCCTTGTATATTTTCCGCCATTTTGAATTTTGTGAAAATCAATTAAAATGCTTCTCCTCCTTCAATTTTTGGCCAATTCGTTCCAAACTTGGTATATGGCAACTTTGGACTAAGCTGCACATAAAACTTACCCGGTTTTTTGAATTTCATAAGCGTTTGGCCGTGGCAGCCAATCAAATTTGGCTGTGCAGATGCGAAACAGGAAGTGTGCTCATATCTCGGCGGCCCTTTGACCATTCTTAACCAAACTTGGTGGGATTATGCCCCACCCCTCCAAAAGGGCCCATACCACATTTGGTGCACATTGGCCATTAGGGGGCGCTATAACTTTCCAAAATGTGTTTTGGCTCATATATCATTGAGCTCATATCTCAGCAGTCTTTTAGCACACACACACACACACACACACACACACACACACACACACCTAGTACACTTGAAGTAATTTCAGCCATCACAGTCAATCGAATTTGACGGTGAAGCCGTGTATGCCTCTAACCATCTGGTTGGAGGTACATTTCTGCTTGTAAACACTTCCTGTGCGTGCCTATGACCGTCTGCCTGGTCAGTTCTTTCTGTTGCCATGGCAACTTAGGCTGGGTCACCCTGCTTGGCCCCGCATTGCTGCTTGCAGCTATATTTATTATTATTATTATTATTCAACTTTCTTCTCCTATGGGAAGTCAATGGCAGCCCATAGAACCACACATAGGAAAATGCTCAAATTTGGCACACACATTGGAGACAGTCTCAGCATTCCCCACAACAATTTTTAGGTCCCCAGCCCCAACCCTCTAGCGCCACCAGCAGGTCAAAGTTGCAGGTACATTTCTGCTTGTAACTTTTGAACCGTTGGTCCGATTTTCAAAAACTTGGTATCCCTGGAATCCTTGGGTCAAGACGAATCCAAAGCACCCCATGACGTCATTTTCCGCCCATATAGTTTTCCCGCCATTTTGAATTTTGTGAAAATCACTTAAAATGCTTCTCCTCCCTCAATTTTGGACCAATTTCTCCCAATTTCTTTTGAACCATACGTCTGATCATCAGACTCTTACGACCGCTGGAATGCGTGGGCCAAACCGAATCCAACGTGCCCTGTCTCGTCATATTCCACCCAGTATATTTTCCCCCATTTTGAATTATGTGAAAATCACTTGAAATGGTTCTCCTCCCTCAATTTTTGAACAATTTCTCCCAAACTTGGTACATGGCAACTGGGGAAGAAGCTGCACAAGAAGCCTACCCGATTTTTAGAATTTCATAAGCGTTTGGCCGTGTCAGCCAATCAAAATTGGATGGCAGATGCAAAACATGAAGTGTGCTCATTTCTCGGCCACCCTTTGGCGTATCTTAAGAAAACTTGGTGGGATTATGCAGTACCACTCCCCAAAGGGGAGCAAAAAATTTGGAACAAATTGGCTGCTAGGGGGCGCTATAACTAGGAAAAATGTCTTTTGGCTCATATCTCATGATGCGTTTTGGGTAGAAACAAAATTCCACTATCTCTGGAATCCATGGCTCAAGCCGAATCCAACGCACCCTATTACGTCATATTCTGCCTTGAGGATTTTCTGCCATTTTGAATTTTGTTAAAATCAATGATATTCTATGGCAACGCAAAGAACCATCTGACTAGAGGTTTTTAAACTTGGCAGACTGATTCTAGGCTGCCTCAAGGATCTTGTCACCAAATTTCAACTCAGCACCTCAAACTCTCTAGCGCCACCAACAGGTCAAAGTTGCAAGTACATTTCTGCTTGTTACTTTTGAACCGTATGTCTGATCGTCAAAATCTTAGTATGGCTGGAATCCTTGGGTCAACCCGAATCCAACGCACCCTATGGCGTCATATTCCGCCTGGTATATTTTCCGCCATTTTGAATTTTGTGAAAATCAATTAAAATGCTTCTCCTCCCTCAATTTTTGACCAATTCCTTCCAAACTTGGTAGATGGCAACTTTGGACTAAGCTGCACTAAAAACTTACCCGGTTTTTCGAATTTCATAAGCGTTTGGCCGTGGCTGCCAATCAAATTTGGCTGTGCAGACGCGAAACAGGAAGTGTGCTCATATCTCGGCAGCCCTTTGACCTTTCTTAACCAAACTTGGTGGGATTATGCACCACCCCTCCGAAATGGCCCATACCACATTTGGTGCACATTGGCCATTAGGGGGCGCTATAACTTTCCAAAATGTGTTTTGGCTCTTACATCATTGAGCTCATATCTCAGCAGTCTTTTAGCACAGACACACACACACACACACACACCTAGTACACTGGAAGTAATTTCAGCCATCACAGTCAATCGAATTTGACGGTGAAGCCGTGCATGCCTCTACCCATCTGGTTGGAGGTACATTCCTGCTTGTAAACACTTCCTGTGCGTGCCTATGACCATCTGCCTGGTCAGTTCTTTCTGTTGCCATGGCAACTTAGGCTGGGTCACACTGCTTGGCCCCGGATTGCTGCTTGCAGCTATATTTGGGGGCCAAGCAGCGAAGCTGCGAAGGCACCCATAGTGATTCTACTGTTTCTTATTATTATTATTATTATTATTATTATTATTGGGGGCCAAGCAGCAAAGCTGCGAAGGCACCCATAGTGATTCTATTGTTTCTTATTATTATTGGGGGCCAAGCAGCAAAGCTGCGAAGGCACCCATAGTGATTCTATTGTTTCTTATTATTATTGGGGGCCAAGCAGCAAAGCTGCGAAGGCACCCATAGTGATTCTATTGTTTCTTATTATTATTATTATTATTATTATTATTGGGGGCCAAGCAGCGAAGCTGCGAAGGCACCCATAGTGATTCTATTGTTTCTTATTATTATTATTGGGGGCCAAGCAGCGAAGCTGCGAAGGCACCCATAGTGATTCTATTGTTTCTTATTATTATTATTATTATTATTATTATTATTGGGGGCCAAGCAGCGAAGCTGCGAAGGCACCCATAGTGATTCTATTGTTTCTTATTATTATTATTATTATTATTATTATTATTATTATTCAGTCCACTTCCGCCTCTGCAAGTCTATGGCAGCCCATAGAACCGTCTGGTAAAAAGTTGTGAAATTTGGCACACTGTTTCTAGACACTCTCACCATTCCTCTCAGCAAATTTCAGGCCTCTACCTCAAACCCGTTAGCGCCACCAACAGGTCAAATTCGCAGGTACATTTCTGCTTGTAACTTTTGAACCGTTGGTCTGATTTTCAAAAACTTGGTATCCCTGGAATCCTTGGGCCAAGACGAATCCAAAGCACCCCATGACGTCATTTCCCGCCCATATATT
>NC_083589.1:1843979-1853979 GCF_027579695.1 Neoarius graeffei | reverse complement strand
CAATGAAATTCTATGGCAACGCATAGAACCATCTGACTAGAGGTTTTTAAACTTGGCAAACTGATTCTAGGCTGCCTCAAGGATCTTGTCACCAAATTTCAACTCACCACCTCAAACTCTCTAGCGCCACCAACAGGTCAAAGTTGCAGGTACATTTCTGCTTGTTACTTTTGAACCATACGTCTGATCATCAAAATCTTAGTATCGCTGGAATGCTTGTGTCACAGCGACTCCAACGCGCCCTGTCTCGTCATATTCCACCCAGTAGATTTTCCGCCATTTTGAATTATGTGAAAATCAATTAAAATGCTTCTCCTCCCTCAATTTTTGAACAATTTCTCCCAAGCTTGGTAGATGGCAACTGGGGACTAATCTGCACAAGAATCTTACCCGGTAATTAGAATTTCCTAAGCGTTTGGCTGTGGCAGCCAATCAAATTTGGCTTGCAGATGCAAAACAGGAAGTGTGCTCATTTCTCGGCCACCCTTTGGCCTATCTTAACGAAACTTGGTGGCTTTATGCAGCACCCCTCCCCAAAGGGCAACAAAAAATTTGGAACAAATTGGCTGCTAGGGGGCGCTATAACTAGGAAAAATGTCTTTTGGCTCATATCTCATGATGCGTTTTGGGTAGAAACAAAATTCCACTATCTCTGGAATCCATGGGTCAAGACGAATGCATCGCACCCTATGCCGTCATATTCTGACTTGAGGATTTTCCGCCATTTTGAATTTTGTTAAAATCAAAGAAATTCGATGGCAACCCATAGAACCGTATGACTAGAGGTTTTCAAATTTGGCAGACTGATTCTAGGCACCCTCAAGGGTCTTGTGACCAAATTTCAACTCACCACCTCAAACTCTCTAGCGCCACCAACAGGTCAAATTCGCAGGTACATTTCTGGTTGTTACTTTTGAACCATACGTCTGATCGTCAAAAGCTTAGTATCTCTGGAATGCTTGGGTCAAAATGAATCCAACGCGCCCTGTTTCGTCATATTGCACCTGGTAGATTTTCCGCCATTTTGAATTATGTGAAAATCAATTAAAATGCTACTCCTCCCTCAGTTTTTGACCATTTTCTCCCAAATTTGGTCCATAGCAACGGTGGAGGAAACTGCACAAGAATCTTACACGGATTTTCGAATTTCATAAGCGTTTGGCTGTGGCAGCCAATCAAATTTGGCTGCACAGACGCGAAAGAGGATGTGTGCTCACATCTCGGCCGCCCTTTGGCAGATCTTAACGAAACTTGGTGGCATTATGACAGACACCACCAGAAAGGTCCCCAAAAAACGTGGACCAACTTGGCCGCTAGGGGGCGCTATAACTAGCAAAAATGAATTTTGGCTCATATCTCATGATGCGTTTGGGCTAAAAACAAAATTCCACGATCTCTGGAATCCTTGGTTCAAGCCGAATCCATCGCACCCTATCACGTCATATTCAGCCTTGAGGATTTTCCGCCATTTTGAATTTTGTTAAAATCAATGAAATTCTATGGCAACCCATAGAACCGTCAGACGAGAGGTTGAGAAATTTGGCACACTGATTCTAGGCTCGCTCAAGGTTCTTGTCAGCAAATTTCAACTCACCGCCTCAAACTCTCTAGCGCCACCAACAGGACAAAGTTGGAAGTACATTTCTGCTTGTTACTTTTGAACCGTACGGCTGATTGTCAAAATCTTAGTATTGCTGGAATCCATCGGTCAAACCGAATCCAACCTATCCTATCTCGTCATATTGCACCTGGTAGATTTTCCGCCATTTTGAAATTTGTTAAAATCATGTAAATTGCTACTCCTCCCTCAATTTTTGACCAAATTTGCCCAGACTTGGTTGATAGCATCATTGCACCAAGCCGCACAAAATTTATCCTCAGTCTTTTGAAATTTTTAAACTGTTTGGCCGCAGCAGCCAATGAAACTCAGCTGCGAAGATGTCAAACAGGATGTGAGCTCATATCTCGGCAGCCCTTTGACATTTCTTAACCAACCTTGGTGGGATTATGCCCCACCCCTCCGCAAGCTCTCCTACCAAATTTGGTGCACATTGGCCATTAGGGGGCGCTATAACTATACAAAATATATTTTGGCTCATATGTCATTGAGCTCATATGTCAGCAGTCTTCTAGCACACACACACACACACACACACACACACACATACACACCAAGTACACTTGAAGTAATTTCAGCCATCACAGTCAATCGAATTTGATGATGAAGCCGCCGAACAACAAATGACCTTGTATCTCAGTCAAACGATGGTATATCGACATGAAACTTCTTGTGTGTGCTTGTGACCATCTGTCTGGCCCAAATGCATTCTGCGAGCCTGACGACTAGGCTCATAGGGTGCTTGGCCCCCTCATTGCTGCTTGCAGCTATATTTATTATTATTATTATTATTCAGTCCACTTCCGCCTCTGCAAGTCTATGGCAGCCCATAGAACCGTCTGGTAAAAAGTTGTGAAATTTGGCACACTGATTCTAGACACTCTCAACATTCCTCTCAGCAAATTTCAGGCCTCTACCTCAAACCCTCTAGCGCCACCAACAGCTCAAAGTCGCAGGTACATTTCTGCTTGTAACTTTTGAACCGTTGGTCTGATTTTCAAAAACTTGGTATCCCTGGAATCCTTGGGCCAAGGCGAATCCAAGGCACCCCATGGCGTCATTTTCCGCCATATACTTTTCCCGCCATTTTGAATTTTGTGAAAATCAATTAAAATGTTTCAACTCCCTCAATTTTTTACCAATTTCTCCCAAACTTGGAAGATAGCATAATTGGACTAACCTGCACAAAAGTTATACCCGGTGATTTGAATTTCACAAGCGTTTGGCCGTGGCAGCCAATCAAATTTGGCTGCGCAGACGCAAAACAGGAAGTGCACTCATATCTCGGTGGCCCTTTGGCCAATCTTGACGAAACTTGGTGGCATTATGCAAAACCCCTTCCCAAAGGGCCACAACAAATTTGGACCAAATTGGACGCTAGGGGGCGCTATAACTAGGAAAAATGCCTTTTGGCTCATATCTCATGATGCGTTTTGGCTAGAAAGAAAATTCAACTATCTCTGGAATCCATGGGTCAAGACGAATCCATCGCACCCTATGACGTCATATTCTGCCTTGAGGATTTTCCGCCATTTTGAATTTTGTTAAAATCAATGAAATTCTATGGCAACGCATAGAACCATCTGACTAGAGGTTTTTAAACTTGGCAAACTGATTCTAGGCTGCCTCAAGGATCTTGTCACCAAATTTCAACTCACCACCTCAAACTCTCTAGCGCCACCAACAGGTCAAAGTTGCAGGTACATTTCTGCTTGTTACTTTTGAACCATACGTCTGATCATCAAAATCTTAGTATCGCTGGAATGCTTGTGTCACAGCGACTCCAACGCGCCCTGTCTCGTCATATTCCACCCAGTAGATTTTCCGCCATTTTGAATTATGTGAAAATCAATTAAAATGCTTCTCCTCCCTCAATTTTTGAACAATTTCTCCCAAGCTTGGTAGATGGCAACTGGGGACTAATCTGCACAAGAATCTTACCCGGTAATTAGAATTTCCTAAGCGTTTGGCTGTGGCAGCCAATCAAATTTGGCTTGCTGATGCAAAACAGGAAGTGTGCTCATTTCTCGGCCACCCTTTGGCCTATCTTAACGAAACTTGGTGGCTTTATGCAGCACCCCTCCCCAAAGGGCAACAAAAAATTTGGAACAAATTGGCTGCTAGGGGGCGCTATAACTAGGAAAAATGTCTTTTGGCTCATATCTCATGATGCGTTTTGGGTAGAAACAAAATTCCACTATCTCTGGAATCCATGGGTCAAGACGAATGCATCGCACCCTATGCCGTCATATTCTGACTTGAGGATTTTCCGCCATTTTGAATTTTGTTAAAATCAAAGAAATTCGATGGCAACCCATAGAACCGTATGACTAGAGGTTTTCAAATTTGGCAGACTGATTCTAGGCACCCTCAAGGGTCTTGTGACCAAATTTCAACTCACCACCTCAAACTCTCTAGCGCCACCAACAGGTCAAATTCGCAGGTACATTTCTGGTTGTTACTTTTGAACCATACGTCTGATCGTCAAAAGCTTAGTATCTCTGGAATGCTTGGGTCAAAATGAATCCAACGTGCCCTGTTTCGTCATATTGCACCTGGTAGATTTTCCGCCATTTTGAATTATGTGAAAATCAATTAAAATGCTACTCCTCCCTCAGTTTTTGACCATTTTCTCCCAAATTTGGTCCATAGCAACGGTGGAGGAAACTGCACAAGAATCTTACACGGATTTTCGAATTTCATAAGCGTTTGGCTGTGGCAGCCAATCAAATTTGGCTGCACAGACGCGAAAGAGGATGTGTGCTCACATCTCGGCCGCCCTTTGGCAGATCTTAACGAAACTTGGTGGCCTTATGACAGACACCACCAGAAAGGTCCCCAAAAAACGTGGACCAACTTGGCCGCTAGGGGGCGCTATAACTAGCAAAAATGAATTTTGGCTCATATCTCATGATGCGTTTGGGCTAAAAACAAAATTCCACGATCTCTGGAATCCTTGGTTCAAGCCGAATCCATCGCACCCTATCACGTCATATTCAGCCTTGAGGATTTTCCGCCATTTTGAATTTTGTTAAAATCAATGAAATTCTATGGCAACCCATAGAACCGTCAGACGAGAGGTTGAGAAATTTGGCACACTGATTCTAGGCTCGCTCAAGGTTCTTGTCAGCAAATTTCAACTCACCGCCTCAAACTCTCTAGCGCCACCAACAGGACAAAGTTGGAAGTACATTTCTGCTTGTTACTTTTGAACCGTACGGCTGATTGTCAAAATCTTAGTATTGCTGGAATCCATCGGTCAAACCGAATCCAACCTATCCTATCTCGTCATATTGCACCTGGTAGATTTTCCGCGATTTTGAAATTTGTTAAAATCATGTAAATTGCTACTCCTCCCTCAATTTTTGACCAAATTTGCCCAGACTTGGTTGATAGCATCATTGCACCAAGCCGCACAAAATTTATCCTCAGTCTTTTGAAATTTTTAAACTGTTTGGCCGCAGCAGCCAATGAAACTCAGCTGCGAAGATGTCAAACAGGATGTGAGCTCATATCTCGGCAGCCCTTTGACATTTCTTAACCAACCTTGGTGGGATTATGCCCCACCCCTCCGCAAGCTCTCCTACCAAATTTGGTGCACATTGGCCATTAGGGGGCGCTATAACTATACAAAATATATTTTGGCTCATATGTCATTGAGCTCATATGTCAGCAGTCTTCTAGCACACACACACACACACACACACACACACACACATACACATCAAGTACACTTGAAGTAATTTCAGCCATCACAGTCAATCGAATTTGATGATGAAGCCGCCGAACAACAAATGACCTTGTATCTCAGTCAAACGATGGTATATCGACATGAAACTTCTTGTGTGTGCTTGTGACCATCTGTCTGGCCCAAATGCATTCTGCGAGCCTGACGACTAGGCTCATAGGGTGCTTGGCCCCCTCATTGCTGCTTGCAGCTATATTTGGGGGCCAAGCAGCGAAGCTGCGAAGGCACCCATAGTGATTCTATTGTTTCTTATTATTATTATTATTATTATTATTATTATTATTATTCAGTCCACTTCCGCCTCTGCAAGTCTATGGCAGCCCATAGAACCGTCTGGTAAAAAGTTGTGAAATTTGGCACACTGATTCTTGACACTCTCAACATTCCTCTCAGCAAATTTCAGGCCTCTACCTCAAACCCTCTAGCGCCACCAACAGGTCAAAGTCGCAGGTACATTTCTGCTTGTAACTTTTGAACCCTTGGTCTGATTTTCAAAAACTTGGGATCCATGGAATCCATGGGCCAAGCCGAATCCAACGCACCCCATGACGTCATTTTCCGCCATATAGTTTTCCCGCCATTTTGAATTTTGTGAAAATCAATTAAAATGTTTCAACTCCCTCAATTTTTTACCAATTTCTCCCAAACTTGGAAGATAGCATAAATCGACTAACCTGCACAAAAGTTATACCCGATGATTTGAATTTCACAAGCGTTTGGCCGTGGCAGCCAATCAAATTTGGCTGCGCAGACGCAAAACAGGAAGTGCACTCATATCTCGGTGGCCCTTTGGCCAATCTTGACGAAACTTGGTGGCCTTATGCGAAACCCCTTCCCAAAGGGCCACAAAAAATTTGGACCAAATTGGACGCTAGGGGGCGCTATAACTAGGAAAAATGACTTTTGGCTCATATCTCATGATGCGTTTTGGCTAGAAAGAAAATTCAACTATCTCTGGAATCCATGGGTCAAGACGAATCCATCGCACCCTATCACGTCATATTCTGCCTTGAGGATTTTCCGCCATTTTGAATTTTGTTAAAATCAATGAAATTCTATGGCAACGCATAGAACCATCTGACTAGAGGTTTTTAAACTTGGCAGTCTGATTCTAGGCTGCCTCAAGGATCTTGTCACCAAATTTCAACTCAGCACCACAAACTCTCTAGCGCCACCAACAGGTCAAATTCGCAGGTACATTTCTGCTTGTTACTTTTGAACCATACGTCTGATCATCAAAATCTTAGTATCGCTGGAATGGTTGGGTCACACCGACTCCAACGCGCCCTGTCTCGTCATATTCCACCCAGTAGATTTTCCGCCATTTTGAATTATGTGAAAATCAATTAAAATGCTTCTCCTCCCTCAATTTTTGAACAATTTCTCCCAAACTTGGTAGATGGCAACTGGGGACTAATCTGCACAAGAATCTTACCCGGTAATTAGAATTTCCTAAGCGTTTGGCTGTGGCAGCCAATCAAATTTGGCTTGCAGATGCAAAACAGGAAGTGTGCTCATTTCTCAGCCACCCTTTGGCCTATCTTAACAAAACTTGGTGGCTTTATGCAGCACCCCTCCCCAAAGGGCAGCAAAAAATTTGGAACAAATTGGCTGCTAGGGGGCGCTATAACTAGGAAAAATGTCTTTTGGCTCATATCTCATGATGCGTTTTGGGTAGAAACAAAATTCCACTATCTCTGGAATCCATGGGTCAAGGCGAATGCATCGCACCCTATGCCGTCATATTCTGACTTGAGGATTTTCTGCCATTTTGAATTTTGTTAAAATCAAAGAAATTCGATGGCCACCCATAGAACCGTATGACTAGAGGTTTTCAAATTTGGTAGACTGATTCTAGGCTCCCTCAAGGGTCTTGTGACCAAATTTCAACTCACCACCTCAAACTCTCTAGCGCCACCAACAGGTCAAATTCACAGGTACATTTCTGGTTGTTACTTTTGAACCATACGTCTGATCGTCAAAAGCTTAGTATCTCTGGAATGCTTGGGTCAAAATGAATCCAACGCGCCCTGTTTCGTCATATTGCACCTGGTAGATTTTACGCCATTTTGAATTATGTGAAAATCAATTAAAATGCTACTCCTCCCTCAGTTTTTGACCATTTTCTCCCAAATTTGGTCCATAGCAACTGTGGAGGAAGCTGCAGAAGAAACTTACACAGATTTTCGAATTTCATAAGCGTTTGGCCGTGGCAGCCAATCAAATTTGGCTGCACAGACGCGAAAGAGGATGTGTGCTCACATCTCGGCCGCCCTTTGGCAGGATCTTAACGAAACTTGGGGGCATTATGCCAGACACCACCAGAAAGGTCCCCAAAAATCTTGGACCAACTTGGCCGCTAGGGGGCGCTATAACTAGCAAAAATGAATTTTGGCTCATATCTCATGATGCGTTTGGGCTAGAAACAAAATTCCATGATCTCTGGAATCCTTGGCTCAAGCCGAATCCATCGGACCCTATCACGTCATATTCAGCCTTTAGGATTTTCCGCCATTTTGAAGTTTGTAAAAATCAATTAAAATGCTTCTCCTCCCTCAATTTTTCACCAATTTCTCCCAAACTTGGTAGATAGCAACTTTGGACTAAGCTGCACAAGGGCATTACCTGGCCCAAGTGCATTCTGCTGGCCTTCCGACTAGGCTCATATGCTGCTTGGCCCCCACATTGCTGCTTGCAGCTATATTTATTATTATTATTATTATTATTCAGTCCACTTCCGCCTCTGCAAGTCTATGGCAGCCCATAGAACCGTCTGGTAAAAAGTTGTGAAATTTGGCACACTGATTCTAGACACTCTCAACATTCCTCTCACCAAATTTCAGGCCTCTACCTCAAACCCGTTAGCGCCACCAACAGGTCAAAGTCCCAGGTACATTTCTGCTTGTAACTTTTGAACCGTTGGTCTGATTTTCAAAAACTTGGTATCCCTGGAATCCTTGGGCCAAGACGAATCCAACGCACCCCATGACGTCATTTCCCGCCCATATATTTTTCCCGCCATTTTGAATTTTGTGAAAATCAATTAAAATGTTTCAACTCCCTCAATTTTTTACCAATTTCTCCCAATCTTGGAAGATAGCATAATTGGACCAACCTGCACAAAAGTTATACCCGGTGATTTGAATTTCACAAGCGTTTGGCCGTGGCAGCCAATCAAACTTGGCTGCAAAGATGCGAAACAGGAAGCGTGCTCATTTCTCGGCCACCCTTTGGCGTATCTTAACGAAACTTGGTGCCTTTATGCAGCACCCCTCCCGAAAGGGCCCCAAAAAATTTGGAACAAATTGGCTGCTAGGGGGCGCTATAACTAGGAAAAATGTCTTTTGGCTCATATCTCATGACTCGTTTTGGCTAGAAACAAAATTCCACTATGGCAGGAATCCTTGGCTCAAGACGAATCCATCGCACCCTATGACGTCATATTCTGCCTTGAGGATTTTCCGCCATTTTGAATTTTGTTAAAATCAGTGAAATTCTATGGCAACGCATAGAACCGTCTGACTAGAGGTTTTTAAACTTGGCACACTGATTCTAGGCTCCCTCAAGGATCTTGTCACCAAATTTCAACTCAGCACCTCAAACTCTCTAGCGCCACCAACAGGTCAAAGTTGCAAGTACACTTCTGCTTGTTACTTTTGAACCATACGTCTGATCATCAAAATCTTAGTATCGCTGGAATACTTGGGTCACCACGAATCCAGGGGCCCTGTCTCGTCATATTCCACCCAGGAGATTTTCCGCCATTTTGAATTATGTGAAAATCAATTAAAATGCTTCTCCTCCCACAATTTTTGAAGAATTTCTCCCAAACTTGGTACATGGCAACTGGGGACTAAGCTGCACAAGAAACATACCCGGTTTTTAGAATTTCTTAAGCGTTTGGCCGTGGCAGCCAATCAAATTTGGCTGGCAGATGCAAGACAGGAAGTGTGCTCATTTCTCGGCGAACCTTTGGCGTATCTTAACGAAACTTGGTGGCTTTATGCAACACCCCTCCCCAAAGAGCAGCAAAAAATTTGGAACAAATTGGCTGCTAGGGGGCGCTATAACTAGGAAAAATGTCTTTTGGCTCATATCTCATGATGCGTTTTGCCTAGAAACAAAATTCCACTATGTCAGGAATCCTTGGCTCAAGCCGAATCCACCGCACCCTATGACGTCATATTCTGCCTTGAGGATTTTCCACCATTTTGAATTTTGTTAAAATCAATGAAATTCTATGGCAATGCATAGAACCGTCTGACTAGAGGTTTTTAAACTTGGCACACTGATTCTAGGCTGCCTCAAGGATCTTGTCACCAAATTTCAACTCAGCACCTCAAACTCTCTAGCGCCACCAACAGGTCAAAATTGCAGGTACATTTCTGCTTGTTACTTTTGAACCATACGTCTGATCATCAAATTCTTAGTGTGGCTGGAATGGTTGGGTCAAAAGGAATCCAATGGGCCCTGTCTCCTCATATTCCACCCAGTAGATTTTCCGCCATTTTGAATTATGTGAAAATCAATTAAAATGCTTCTCCTCCCTCAATTTTTGGAAAATTTCTCCCAAACGTGGTACATGGCAACTGGGGCCTAAGCTGCACAAGAAATATGCCCGGTTTTTAGAATTT
>NC_083589.1:1823979-1826479 GCF_027579695.1 Neoarius graeffei | reverse complement strand
TTCAACTCACCACCTCAAACTCTCTAGCGCCACCAACAGGTCAAATTCGCAGGTACATTTCTGCTTGTTACTTTTGAACCATACGTCTGATCGTCAAAATCTTAGGATCTTTGGAATGCCTTGGTGACATCTAATCCAACGCGCCCTGTTTTGTCATATTGCACCTGGTAGATTTTCCGCCATTTTGAATTATGTGAAAATCAATTAAAATGCTTCTTCTCCCTCAGTTTTTGACCAATTTCTCCCAAGCTTGGTACATAGCAACGGTGGACGAAGCTCCACAAGAATCTTACACGGATTTATGAATTTCATAAGTGTTTGGCCGTGGCAGCCAATCAAATTTGGCTCCTCAGACGCAAAAGAGGATGTGTGCTCACATCTCGGCTGCCCTTTGGCAGATCTTAATGAAACTTGGTGGCCTTTTGCCAGATGCCACCAGAAAGGTGCCCAACAAACTTGGAACAACTTGGCAGCTAGGGGGCGCTATAACTAGGAAAAATTACTTTTGGCTCATATCTCATGATGTGTTTGGGCTAGAAACAAAATTCCACTATCTCTGGAATCCTTGGCTCAAGCCGAATCCATCGCAGCCTATGACGTCATATTTAGCCTTTAGGATTTTCCGCCATTTTGAATTTTGTAAAAATCAATTAAAATGCTTCTCCTCCCTCAATTTTTCACCAATTTCTCCCAAACTTGGTAGATAGCAACTTTGGACTAAGCTGCACAAGGGCATTTCCTGGCCCAAGTGCATTCTGCTGGCCTTACGACTAGGCTCATATATTGCTTGGCCCCCACATTGCTGCTTGCAGCTATATTTATTATTATTATTCAACGTTCTTCCGCCTCTGCAAGTCTATGGCAGCCCATAGAACCGTCTGGTAAAAAGTTGGGAAATTTTGCACACTGATTCTAGACAGTGTCAACATTACTCTCAGCGAATTTCAGGCCTCTACCTCAAACACTTTAGCGCCACCAACAGGTCAAAGTTGCAGGTACATTTCTGCTTGTAACTTTTGAACCGTTGGTCCGATTTTCAAAAACCTGGTATCCCTGGAGTCCTTGGGTCAAGACGAATCCAACGGACCCCATGACGTCATTTTCCGCCCATATAGTTTTCCCGCCATTTTGAATTTTGTGAAAATGACTTAAAACGCTTCTCCTCCCTCAATTTTTGAACAATTTCTCCCAAACTTGGTAAATCGCAACTTTGGACTAAGCTTCACAGGAAACATACCCGGTTTTTAGAATTTCTTAAGCGTTTGGCCGTGGCAGCCAATCAAATTTGGCTGCAAAGATGCAAAACAGGAAGTGTGCTCATATCTCGGCGACCCTTTGGCGTATCTTAATGAAACTTGGTGCCATTATGCAACACCCCTCCCCAAAGGGCAACAACAAATTTGGAACAAATTGGCTGCTAGGGGGCGCTATAACTAGCAAAAATGTCTTTTGGCTCATATCTCATGATGCGTTTTGGCTAGAAACAAAATTCCACTATGTCAGGAATCTGTGGCTCAAAACGAATCCATCGCACCCTATGACGTCACTTTCTGCCTTGGGGATTTTCCGCCATTTTGAATTTTGTTAAAATCAATGAAATTCTATGGCTACGCATAGAGCCGTCTGATTAGAGGTTTTTAAACTTGGCACACTGATTCTAGGCTGCCTCAAGGATCTTGTCACCAAATTTCAACTCAGCACCTCAAACTCTCTAGCGCCACCAACAGGTCAAAGTCGCGGGTACATTTCTGCTTGTTACTTTTGAACCATACGTCTGATCATCAAAATCTTAGTAGTGCTGGAATGCTTGGGTCAAACGGAATCCAACGCACCCTGTCTCGTCATATTCCACCCAGGAGATTTTCCGCCATTTTGAATTATGTGAAAATCAATTAAAATGCTTCTCCTCCCTCAATTTTTGACCAATTTCTCCCAAACTTGGTACATGGCAACTGGGGACGAAGCTGCACAAGAAACATACCCGGTTTTTAGAATTTCCTAAGTGTTTGGCCGTGGCAGCCAATCAAAATTGGCTGGCAGATGCAAAACAGGAAGTGTGCTCATTTCTCAGCCAACCTTTGGCGTATCTTAACAAAACTTGGTGGCTTTATGCAACACCCCTCCCCAAAGGGCCGCAAAAAATTTGGAACAAATTGGCTGCTAGGGGGCGCTATAACTAGGAAAAATGTCTTTTGGCTCATATCTCATGATGCGCTTTGGCTAGAAACAAAATTCCACTATGTCAGGAATCCTTGGGTCAAGACGAATCCATTGCACCATATGACGTCATATTCTGACTTGAGGATTTTCCGCCATTTTGAATTTTGTTAAAATCAATGAAATTCTATGGCAACGCATAGAACCGTCTGACTAGAGGCTTTTAAACTTGGCACACTGATTCTAGGCTGCCTCAAGGATCTTCTCACCAAATTTCAACTCAGCACCTCAAACTCTCTAGCGCCACCAACAGGTCAAAGTTTCAGGTACATTTCTGCTTGTT
>NC_083589.1:1813979-1816479 GCF_027579695.1 Neoarius graeffei | reverse complement strand
GGACCAACTTGGCCGCTAGGGGGCGCTATAACTAGCAAAAATGAATTTTGGCTCATATCTCATGATGCGTTTGGGCTAAAAACAAAATTCCACGATCTCTGGAATCCTTGGTTCAAGCCGAATCCATCGCACCCTATCACGTCATATTCAGCCTTGAGGATTTTCCGCCATTTTGAATTTTGTTAAAATCAATGAAATTCTATGGCAACCCATAGAACCGTCAGACGAGAGGTTGAGAAATTTGGCACACTGATTCTAGGCTCGCTCAAGGTTCTTGTCAGCAAATTTCAACTCACCGCCTCAAACTCTCTAGCGCCACCAACAGGACAAAGTTGGAAGTACATTTCTGCTTGTTACTTTTGAACCGTACGGCTGATTGTCAAAATCTTAGTATTGCTGGAATCCATCGGTCAAACCGAATCCAACCTATCCTATCTCGTCATATTGCACCTGGTAGATTTTCCGCCATTTTGAAATTTGTTAAAATCATGTAAATTGCTGCTCCTCCCTCAATTTTTGACCAAATTTGCCCAGACTTGGTTGCTAGCATCATTGCACCAAGCCGCACAAAATTTATCCTCAGTCTTTTGAAATTTTTAAACTGTTTGGCCGCAGCAGCCAATGAAACTCAGCTGCGAAGATGTCAAACAGGATGTGAGCTCATATCTCGGCAGCCCTTTGACATTTCTTAACCAACCTTGGTGGGATTATGCCCCACCCCTCCGCAAGCTCTCCTACCAAATTTGGTGCACATTGGCCATTAGGGGGCGCTATAACTATACAAAATATATTTTGGCTCATATGTCATTGAGCTCATATGTCAGCAGTCTTCTAGCACACACACACACACACACACACACACACACATACACACCAAGTACACTTGAAGTAATTTCAGCCATCACAGTCAATCGAATTTGATGATGAAGCCGCCGAACAACAAATGACCTTGTATCTCAGTCAAACGATGGTATATCGACATGAAACTTCTTGTGTGTGCTCGTGACCATCTGTCTGGCCCAAATGCATTCTGCGAGCCTGACGACTAGGCTCATAGCCAGCTTGGCCCCCTCATTGCTGCTTGCAGCTATATTTATTATTATTATTATTATTATTATTATTATTATTATTATTATTATTCAGTCCACTTCCGCCTCTGCAAGTCTATGGCAGCCCATAGAACCGTCTGGTAAAAAGTTGTGAAATTTGGCACACTGATTCTAGACACTCTCAACATTCCTCTCACCAAATTTCAGGCCTCTACCTCAAACCCGTTAGCGCCACCAACAGGTCAAAGTCCCAGGTACATTTCTGCTTGTAACTTTTGAACCGTTGGTCTGATTTTCAAAAACTTGGTATCCCTGGAATCCTTGGGCCAAGACGAATCCAACGCACCCCATGAAGTCATTTCCCGCCCATATATTTTTCCCGCCATTTTGAATGTTGTGAAAATCAATTAAAATGTTTCAACTCCCTCAATTTTTTACCAATTTCTCCCAAACTTGGAAGATAGCATAATTGGACCAACCTGCACAAAAGTTATACCCGGTGATTTGAATTTCACAAGCGTTTGGCCGTGGCAGCCAATCAAACTTGGCTGCAAAGATGCGAAACAGGAAGTGTGCTCATTTCTCGGCCACCCTTTGGCGTATCTTAACGAAACTTGGTGCCTTTATGCAGCACCCCTCCCGAAAGGGCCCCAAAAAATTTGGAACAAATTGGCTGCTAGGGGGCGCTATAACTAGGAAAAATGTCTTTTGGCTCATATCTCATGACTCGTTTTGGCTAGAAACAAAATTCCACTATGGCAGGAATCCTTGGCTCAAGACGAATCCATCGCACCCTATGACGTCATATTCTGCCTTGAGGATTTTCCGCCATTTTGAATTTTGTTAAAATCAGTGAAATTCTATGGCAACGCATAGAACCGTCTGACTAGAGGTTTTTAAACTTGGCACACTGATTCTAGGCTCCCTCAAGGATCTTGTCACCAAATTTCAACTCAGCACCTCAAACTCTCTAGCGCCACCAACAGGTCAAAGTTGCAAGTACACTTCTGCTTGTTACTTTTGAACCATACGTCTGATCATCAAAATCTTAGTATCGCTGGAATACTTGGGTCACCACGAATCCAGGGGCCCTGTCTCGTCATATTCCACCCAGGAGATTTTCCGCCATTTTGAATTATGTGAAAATCAATTAAAATGCTTCTCCTCCCACAATTTTTGAAGAATTTCTCCCAAACTTGGTACATGGCAACTGGGGACTAAGCTGCACAAGAAACATACCCGGTTTTTAGAATTTCTTAAGCGTTTGGCCGTGGCAGCCAATCAAATTTGGCTGGCAGATGCAAGACAGGAAGTGTGCTCATTTCTCGGCGAACCTTTGGCGTATCTTAACGAAACTTGGTGGCTTTATGCAACACCCCTCCCCAAAGGGCAACAAAAAATTTGGAACAAATTGGCTGCTAGGGGGCGCTATAACTAGGAAAAATGTCTTT
>NC_083589.1:1796479-1808979 GCF_027579695.1 Neoarius graeffei | reverse complement strand
AATTTGGAGCAAATTGGCTGCTAGGGGGCGCGATAACTAGGAAAAATGTCTTTTGGCTCATATCTCATGATGCGTTTTGCCTAGAAACAAAATTCCACTATCTCAGGAATCCTTGGCTCAAGCCGAATCCACCGCACCCTATGACGTCATATTCTGCCTTGAGGATTTTCCACCATTTTGAATTTTGTTAAAATCAATGAAATTCTATGGCAGTGCATAGAACCGTCTGACTAGAGGTTTTTAAACTTGGCACACTGATTCTAGGCTCCCTCAAGGATCTTGTCACCAAATTTCAACTCAGCACCTCAAACTCTCTAGCGCCACCAACAGGTCAAAATTGCAGGTACATTTCTGCTTGTTACTTTTGAACCATACGTCTGATCATCAGATTCTTAGTGTGGCTGGAATGCTTGGGTCAAAAGGAATCCAATGGGCCCTGTCTCCTCATATTCCACCCAGTAGATTTTCCGCCATTTTGAATTATGTGAAAATCAATTAAAATGCTTCTCCTCCCTCAATTTTTGGAAAATTTCTCCCAAACGTGGTACATGGCAACTGGGGCCTAAGTTGCACAAGAAATATGCCCGGTTTTTAGAATTTCTTAAGCGTTTGGCCATGGCAGCCAATCAAATTTGGCTGGCATATGCAAAACAGGAAGTTTGCTCATTTCTCAGCCACCCTTTGGCGTATCTTAACGAAACTGGGTGGCTTTATGCAGCACCCCTCCCCAAAGGGCAGCAAAAAAATTGGAACAAATTGGCTGCTAGGGGGCGCTATAACTAGGAAAAATGTCTTTAGGCTCATATCTCATGATGCGTTTTGGCTAGAAACAAAATTCCACTATGTCAGGAATCCTTGGCTCAAGACGAACTCATCGCACCCTATGACGTCATATTCTGCCTTGAGGATTTTCCGCCATTTTGAATTTTGTTAAAATCAATGAAATTCAATGGCAACGCATAGAACCGTCTGACTAGAGGTTTTTAAACTTGGCATACTGATTCTAGGCTGCCTCAAGGATCTTGTCACCAAATTTCAACTCAGCACCTCAAAAACTCTAGCGCCACCAACAGGTCAAAGTCGCAGGTACATTTCTGCTTGTTACTTTTGAAACATTCGTCTGATCATCAAAATCTTAGTATCTCTAGAATGCTTGGGTCACAAAGAATCCAACGCGCCCTGTCTCGTCATATTCTACCCAGTAGATTTTCCGGCATTTTGAATTATGTGAAAATCAATTAAAATGCTTCTCCTCCCTCAGTTTTTGACCAATTTCTCCCAAACTTGGTAGATAGCAACTCTGGAGGAGCCTACACAAGTATCTTACACGGATTTTTGAATTTCATAAACGTTTGGCCGTGGCAACCAATCAAATTTGGCTGAGCATATGCGAACCAGGAAGTGTGCTCATATCTCGGCCGCCCTTTGGCGTATCTAAATGAAACTTGGTGGCATTGTGCAAGACCTCTCCCAAAAGGGCCCCAACAAATTTGGAACACATTGGCGGCAAGGGGGCGCTATAACAAGGAAAAATGTCTTTTTGCTCATATCTCATGATGCGTTTTGGGTAGAAACAAAATTCCACTATCGCTGGAATCCTTGGGTCAAGCCGAATCGATCACAACCTATGAGGTCATATTCAGACTTGAGGATTTTCCGCCATTTTGAATTTCGTGAAAATCAATTAAAATGCTTCTCCTACCTCAATTTTTGACCAATTTCTCCCAAACTTGGTACATCGCAACTTTGCACTAGGCTGCACAAGGGCATTACATGGCGCAAATGCCTTCTACTGGCCTGACATCTCGTCTCATATGCTGCTTGGCCCCCACATTGCTGCTTGCAGCTATATTTGGGGGCCAAGCAGCGAAGCTGCGAAGGCACCCATAGTGATTCTATTGTTTCTTATTATTGGGGGCCAAGCAGCAAAGCTGCGAAGGCACCCATAGTGATTCTATTGTTTCTTATTATTATTATTGGGGGCCAAGCAGCGAAGCTGCGAAGGCACCCATAGTGATTCTATTGTTTCTTATTATTATTATTATTATTATTATTATTATTATTATTATTATTATTCAGTCCACTTCCGCCTCTGCAAGTCTATGGCAGCCCATAGAACCGTCTGGTAAAAAGTTGTGAAATTTGGCACACTGATTCTAGACACTCTCAACATTCCTCTCAGCAAATTTCAGGCCTCTACCTCAAACCCTCTAGCGCCACCAACAGCTCAAAGTCGCAGGTACATTTCTGCTTGTAACTTTTGAACCGTTGGTCTGATTTTCAAAAACTTGGTATCCCTGGAATCCTTGGGCCAAGACGAATCCAAGGCACCCCATGACGTCATTTTCCGCCATATACTTTTCCCGCCATTTTGAATTTTGTGAAAATCAATTAAAATGTTTCAACTCCCTCAATTTTTTACCAATTTCTCCCAAACTTGGAAGATAGCATAATTGGACTAACCTGCACAAAAGTTATACCCGGTGATTTGAATTTCACAAGCGTTTGGCCGTGGCAGCCAATCAAATTTGGCTGCGCAGACGCAAAACAGGAAGTGCACTCATATCTCGGTGGCCCTTTGGCCAATCTTGACGAAACTTGGTGGCATTATGCAAAACCGCTTCCCAAAGGGCCACAACAAATTTGGACCAAATTGGACGCTAGGGGGCGCTATAACTAGGAAAAATGCCTTTTGGCTCATATCTCATGATGCGTTTTGGCTAGAAAGAAAATTCAACTATCTCTGGAATCCATGGGTCAAGACGAATCCATCGCACCCTATGACGTCATATTCTGCCTTGAGGATTTTCCGCCATTTTGAATTTTGTTAAAATCAATGAAATTCTATGGCAACGCATAGAACCATCTGACTAGAGGTTTTTAAACTTGGCAAACTGATTCTAGGCTGCCTCAAGGATCTTGTCACCAAATTTCAACTCACCACCTCAAACTCTCTAGCGCCACCAACAGGTCAAAGTTGCAGGTACATTTCTGCTTGTTACTTTTGAACCATACGTCTGATCATCAAAATCTTAGTATCGCTGGAATGCTTGTGTCACAGCGACTCCAACGCGCCCTGTCTCGTCATATTCCACCCAGTAGATTTTCCGCCATTTTGAATTATGTGAAAATCAATTAAAATGCTTCTCCTCCCTCAATTTTTGAACAATTTCTCCCAAGCTTGGTAGATGGCAACTGGGGACTAATCTGCACAAGAATCTTACCCGGTAATTAGAATTTCCTAAGCGTTTGGCTGTGGCAGCCAATCAAATTTGGCTTGCAGATGCAAAACAGGAAGTGTGCTCATTTCTCGGCCACCCTTTGGCCTATCTTAACGAAACTTGGTGGCTTTATGCAGCACCCCTCCCCAAAGGGCAACAAAAAATTTGGAACAAATTGGCTGCTAGGGGGCGCTATAACTAGGAAAAATGTCTTTTGGCTCATATCTCATGATGCGTTTTGGGTAGAAACAAATTTCCACTATCTCTGGAATCCATGGGTCAAGACGAATGCATCGCACCCTATGCCGTCATATCCTGACTTGAGGATTTTCCGCCATTTTGAATTTTGTTAAAATCAAAGAAATTCGATGGCAACCCATAGAACCGTATGACTAGAGGTTTTCAAATTTGGCAGACTGATTCTAGGCACCCTCAAGGGTCTTGTGACCAAATTTCAACTCAACACCTCAAACTCTCTAGCGCCACCAACAGGTCAAATTCGCAGGTACATTTCTGGTTGTTACTTTTGAAGCATATGTCTGATCGTCAAAAGCTTAGTATCTCTGGAATGCTTGGGTCAAAATGAATCCAACGCGCCCTGTTTCGTCATATTGCACCTGGTAGATTTTCCGCCATTTTGAATTATGTGAAAATCAATTAAAATGCTACTCCTCCCTCAGTTTTTGACCATTTTCTCCCAAATTTGGTCCATAGCAACGGTGGAGGAAACTGCACAAGAATCTTACACGGATTTTCGAATTTCATAAGCGTTTGGCTGTGGCAGCCAATCAAATTTGGCTGCACAGACGCGAAAGAGGATGTGTGCTCACATCTCGGCCGCCCTTTGGCAGATCTTAACGAAACTTGGTGGCATTATGACAGACACCACCAGAAAGGTCCCCAAAAAACGTGGACCAACTTGGCCGCTAGGGGGCGCTATAACTAGCAAAAATGAATTTTGGCTCATATCTCATGATGCGTTTGGGCTAAAAACAAAATTCCACGATCTCTGGAATCCTTGGTTCAAGCCGAATCCATCGCACCCTATCCCGTCATATTCAGCCTTGAGGATTTTCCGCCATTTTGAATTTTGTTAAAATCAATGAAATTCTATGGCAACCCATAGAACCGTCAGACGAGAGGTTGAGAAATTTGGCACACTGATTCTAGGCTCGCTCAAGGTTCTTGTCAGCAAATTTCAACTCACCGCCTCAAACTCTCTAGCGCCACCAACAGGACAAAGTTGGAAGTACATTTCTGCTTGTTACTTTTGAACCGTACGGCTGATTGTCAAAATCTTAGTATTGCTGGAATCCATCGGTCAAACCGAATCCAACCTATCCTATCTCGTCATATTGCACCTGGTAGATTTTCCGCCATTTTGAAATTTGTTAAAATCATGTAAATTGCTACTCCTCCCTCAATTTTTGACCAAATTTGCCCAGACTTGGTTGATAGCATCATTGCACCAAGCCGCACAAAATTTATCCTCAGTCTTTTGAAATTTTTAAACTGTTTGGCCGCAGCAGCCAATGAAACTCAGCTGCGAAGATGTCAAACAGGATGTGAGCTCATATCTCGGCAGCCCTTTGACATTTCTTAACCAACCTTGGTGGGATTATGCCCCACCCCTCCGCAAGCTCTCCTACCAAATTTGCTGCACATTGGCCATTAGGGGGCGCTATAACTATACAAAATATATTTTGGCTCATATGTCATTGAGCTCATATGTCAGCAGTCTTCTAGCACACACACACACACACACACACACACATACACACCAAGTACACTTGAAGTAATTTCAGCCATCACAGTCAATCGAATTTGATGATGAAGCCGCCGAACAACAAATGACCTTGTATCTCAGTCAAACGATGGTATATCGACATGAAACTTCTTGTGTGTGCTCGTGACCATCTGTCTGGCCCAAATGCATTCTGCGAGCCTGACGACTAGGCTCATAGGATGCTTGGCCCCCTCATTGCTGCTTGCAGCTATATTTATTATTGGGGGCCAAGCAGCGAAGCTGCGAAGGCACCCATAGTGATTCTATTGTTTCTTATTATTATTATTATTATTATTATTATTATTATTATTATTATTCAGTCCACTTCCGCCTCTGCAAGTCTATGGCAGCCCATAGAACCGTCTGGTAAAAAGTTGTGAAATTTGGCACACTGATTCTAGACAGTCTCAACATTCCTCTCAGCAAATTTCAGGCCTCTACCTCAAACCCTCTAGCGCCACCAACAGTTCAAATTCGCAGGTACATTTCTGCTTGTAACTTTTGAACCGTTGGTCCGATTTTCAAAAACTTGGTATCTCTGTAATCCTTGGGCCAAGACGAATCCAACGCACCCCATGACGTCATCTTCCGCCCATATATTTTTCCCGCCATTTTGAATTTTGTGAAAATCCATTAAAATGCTACTCCTCCCTCAATTTTTGACCAATTTCTGCCAAACTTGGAAGACAGCATAATTGGACCAACCTGCACAAAAGTTATACCCAGTGTTTTGAATTTCAGAAGCGTTTGGCCGTAGCAGCCAAACAAAATTGGCTGCGAAGACGCAAAACAGGAAGTGCACTCATATCTCGGCGGCCCTTTAGGCTATCTTGACGAAACTTGGTCGTATTATGTCCCACCCGTTCACAAACGCCCACAAAAAATTTGGAACAAATTGGCCTCTAGGGGGCGCTATAACTAGGAAAAATGTCTTTTGGCTCATATCTCATGATGCGTTTTGGCTAGAAACAAAATTCCACTGCCTATGGAATCCTTGGGTCAAGACGAATCTATCGCACCCTATGACGTCATATTCTGCCTTGAGGATTTTCCGCCATTTTGAATTTTGTTAAAATCAATGAAATTCTATGGAAACCCATAGAACCGTCTGACGACAGGTTTTCAAATTTGGCACACTGATTCTAGGCTGGCTCAAGGTTCTTGTCAGCAAATTTCAACTCACCACCTCAAACTCTCTAGCGCCAACAACAGGCCAAATTTGCATGTACATTTCTGCTTGTTACTTTTGAACCGTATGTCTGATCGTCAAAATCTGTGTATCGCTGGAATCCTTGGGTCAAAACGAATCCAACGCATCCTATGTCGTCATATTCCGCCTTGTATATTTTCCGCCATTTTGAATTATGTGAAAATCAATTAAAATGCTTCTCCTCCCTCAATTTTTGACCAATTCCTTCCAAACTTGGTAGATGGCAACTGTGGACTAAGCTGCACAAGAAACTTACCCGGATTTTAGAATTTCATAAGCGTTTGGCCGTGGCAGCCAATCAAAATTGGCTGCGCAGACGCCAAACAGGAAGTGTGGTCATATTTCGGCCGCCCTTTGGCGTATCTTAACGAAACTTGGTGAGATTATGCGCCACCCCTGCATGAAGGAACAGACAAAAATTGGAACAAATTGGCTGCCAGGGGGCGCTATAACTAGGAAAAATGACTTTTGGCTCATATCTCATGATGCGTTTGGGGTAGAAACAAAATTCCACTATCTCTGGAATCCTTGGGTCAAGACGAATCTATCGCACCCTATTACGTCATATTCTGCCTTGAGGATTTTCCGCCATTTTGAATTTTGTTAAAATCAATGAAATTCTATGGCAACCCATAGAACTGTCTGACTAGAGGTTTTCAAATTTGGCACACTGATTCTAGGCTGCCTCAAGGTTCTTGTCAGCAAATTTCAACTCATCATCTCAAACTCTCTAGCGCCACCAACAGGTCAAAGTTGCAGGTACATTTCTGCTTGTTACTTTTGAACCGTACTTCTGATCGTCAAAAGCTAAGTATCTTTGGGATCCTTGGGTCAACACGAATCCAACGCACCCTATGGCGTCATATTCCGCCTGGTATATTTTCCGCCATTTTGAATTTTGTGAAAATCAATTAAAATGCTTCTCCTCCCTCAATCTTTGACCAATTCCTTCCAAGCTTGGTACATGGCAACTTTGGACTAAGCTGCACATAAAACTTACCCGGTTTTTCGAATTTCATAAGCGTTTGGCCGTGGCGGCCAATCAAATTTGGACGTGCAGATGTGAAACAGGAAGTGTGGTCATATCTCGGCAGCCCTTTGACCTTTCTTAACCAAACTTGGTGGGATTATGCCCCACCCCTCCAAAAGGTCCCATACCACATTTGGTGCACATTGGCCATTAGGGGGCGCTATAACTTTCCAAAATGTATTTAGGATCATATATCATTGAGCTCATAGCTCAGCAGTCTCTTAGCACACACACACACACACACCTAGTACACTTGAAGTAATTTCAGGCATCACAGTCAATCGATTTTGACGGTGAAGCCGTGCATGCCTCTACCCATCTGGTTGGAGGTACATTTCTGCTTGTAAACACTTCCCGTGCGTGCCTCTGACCGTCTGCCTGGTCAGTTCTTTCTGTTGCCTTGGCAACTTAGGCTGGGTCATGCTGCTTGGCCCCGCATTGCTGCTTGCAGCTATATTTATTATTATTATTCAACGTTCTTCCGCCTCTGCAAGTCTATGGCAGCCCATAGAACCGTCTGGTAAAAAGTTGGGAAATTTTGCACACTGATTCTAGACAGTGTCAACATTACTCTCAGCGAATTTCAGGCCTCTACCTCAAACACTTTAGCGCCACCAACAGGTCAAAGTTGCAGGTACATTTCTGCTTGTAACTTTTGAACCGTTGGTCCGATTTTCAAAAACTTGGTATCCCTGGAGTCCTTGGGTCAAGACGAATCCAACGGACCCCATGACGTCATTTTCCGCCCATATACTTTTCCCGCCATTTTGAATTTTGTGAAAATCACTTAAAACGCTTCTCCTCCCTCAATTTTTGAACAATTTCTCCCAAACTTGGTAAATCGCAACTTTGGACTAAGCTTCACAGGAAACATACCCGGTTTTTAGACTTTCTTAAGCGTTTGGCCGTGGCAGCCAATCAAATTTGGCTGCGAAGACGCAAAACAGGAAGTGTGCTCATATCTCGGCCGCCCTTTGGCGTATCTTAATGAAACTTGGTGGCGTTATGCAGCACCCCTCCCCAAAGGGCAACAACGAATTTGGAACAAATTGGCTGCTAGGGGGCGCTATAACTAGCAAAAATGTCTTTTGGCTCATATCTCATGATGCGTTTGGGCTAGAAACAAAATTCCACTATGTCAGGAATCTGTGGCTCAAAACGAATCCATCGCACCCTATGACGTCACTTTCTGCCTTGGGGATTTTCCGCCATTTTGAATTATGTGAAAATCAATTAAAATGCTTCTCCTCCCTCAATTTTTGACCAATTTCTCCCAAACTTGGTACATGCCAACTGGGGACGAAGCTGCACAAGAAACATACCCGGTTTTTAGAATTTCCTAAGCGTTTGGCCGTGGCAGCCAATCAAAATTGGCTGGCAGATGCAAAACAGGAAGTGTGCTCATTTCTCGGCCAACCTTTGGCGTATCTTAACAAAACTTGGTGGCTTTATGCAACACCCCTCCCCAAAGGGCCGCAAAAAATTTGGAACAAATTGGCTGCTAGGGGGCGCTATAACTAGGAAAAATGTCTTTTGGCTCATATCTCATGATGCGCTTTGGCTAGAAACAAAATTCCACTATGTCAGGAATCCTTGGGTCAAGACGAATCCATTGCACCATATGACGTCATATTCTGACTTGAGGATTTTCCGCCATTTTGAATTTTGTTAAAATCAATGAAATTCTATGGCAACGCATAGAACCGTCTGACTAGAGGCTTTTAAACTTGGCACACTGATTCTAGGCTGCCTCAAGGAACTTCTCACCAAATTTCAACTCAGCACCTCAAACTCTCTAGCGCCACCAACAGGTCAAAGTTTCAGGTACATTTCTGCTTGTTACTTTTGAACCATGCGTCTCATCATCAAAATCTTAGTATCCTTGGAATGCTTGGGTCAAAAGGAATCCAACGCGCCCTGTCTCGTCATATTCCACCTAGTAGATTTTCCGCCATTTTGAATTATGTGCAAATCAATTAAAATGCTTCTCCTCCCTCAATTTTTGAACAATTTCTCCCAAACTTGGTAGATGGCAACTGGGGACGAATCTGCATAAGAAACATACCTGGTTTTCAGACTTTCATAAGCGTTTGGCCATGGCAGCCAATCAAAATTGGCTGGCAGATGGAAAACAGGAAGTGTGCTCATTTCTCGGCCACCCTTTGGCGTATCTTAAGAAAACTTGGTGGCCTTATGCGCCACCCCTCCCGAAAGGGCAGCAAAAAATTTGGAACAAATTGGCTGCTAGGGGGCGCTATAACTAGGAAAAATGTCTTTTGGCTCATATCTCATGATGCGTTTTGGCTAGAAACAAAATTCCACTATGTCAGGAATCCTTGGCTCAAGCCGAATCCATTGGACTCTATGACGTCATATTCTGACTTGAGGATTTTCCGACATTTTGAATTTTGTTAAAATCAATGAAATTCGATGGCACCCCATAGAACCGTATGACTAGAGGTTTTCAAATTTGGCAGACTGATTCTTGGCTCCCTCAAGGGTCTTGTTACCAAATTTCAACTCAGCACCTCAGACTCTCTAGCGCCACCAACAGGTCAAATTGGCAGGTACATTTCTGCCTGTTACTTTTGAACCATACGTCTGATCGTCAAAACCTTAGAATCTCTGAAATGGTTGGATCACACCGAATCCAACGCGCCCTGTCGCGTCATATTGCGCCTGGTAGATTTTCTGCCATTTTGAATTATGTGGAAATCAATTAAAATGCTTCTTCTCCCTCAGTTTTTGACCAATTTCTCCCAAACTTGGTAGACAGCAACTGTGCACGACGCTGCACAAGAATCTTACACGGATTTTCGAATTTCATAAGGGTTTGGCCGTGGCAGCCAATCAAATTTGGCTGCACAGATGCGAAAGAGGATGTGTGCTCACATCTCGGCCTCCCTTTAGGCTATCTTAACGAAACTTGGTGGCATTATGCCAGACACGACCACAAAGGTCCCCAAAAAACTTGGAACAACTTGGCTGCTAGGGGGCGCTATAACTAGGAAAAATGACTTTTGGCTCATATCTCATGATGCCTTTGGGCTAGAAACAAAATTCCACTATCTCTGGAATCCTTGGCTCAAGCCGAATCCATCGCAGCCTATGCCTTCATATTCAGCCTTTAGGATTTTCTGCCATTTTGAATTTTGTAAAAATCAATTAAAATGCTTCTCCTCCCTCAATTTTTCACCAATTTCTCCCAAACTTGGTAGAGAGCTACTTTGGACTAAGCTGCACAAGGGCATTACCTGGCCCAAGTGCATTCTGCTGGCCTTCCGACTAGGCTCATATGCTGCTTGGCCCCCACATTGCTGCTTGCAGCTATATTTATTATTATTATTATTATTATTCAGTCCACTTCCGCCTCTGCAAGTCTATGGCAGCCCATAGAACCGTCTGGTAAAAAGTTGTGAAATTTGGCACACTGATTCTAGACACTCTCAACATTCCTCTCACCAAATTTCAGGCCTCCACCTCAAACCCGTTAGCGCCACCAACAGGTCAAAGTCCCAGGTACATTTCTGCTTGTAACTTTTGAACCGTTGGTCTGATTTTCAAAAACTTGGTATCCCTGGAATCCTTGGGCCAAGACGAATCCAACGCACCCCATGACGTCATTTCCCGCCCATATATTTTTCCCGCCATTTTGAATTTTGTGAAAATCAATTAAAATGTTTCAACTCCCTCAATTTTTTACCAATTTCTCCCAAACTTGGAAGATAGCATAATTGGACCAACCTGCACAAAAGTTATACCCGGTGATTTGAATTTCACAAGCGTTTGGCCGTGGCAGCCAATCAAACTTGGCTGCAAAGATGCGAAACAGGAAGTGTGCTCATTTCTCGGCCACCCTTTGGCGTATCTTAACGAAACTTGGTGCCTTTATGCAGCACCCCTCCCGAAAGGGCCCCAAAAAATTTGGAACAAATTGGCTGCTAGGGGGCGCTATAACTAGGAAAAATGTCTTTTGGCTCATATCTCATGACTCGTTTTGGCTAGAAACAAAATTCCACTATGGCAGGAATCCTTGGCTCAAGACGAATCCATCGCACCCTATGACGTCATATTCTGCCTTGAGGATTTTCCGCCATTTTGAATTTTGTTAAAATCAGTGAAATTCTATGGCAACGCATAGAACCGTCTGACTAGAGGTTTTTAAACTTGGCACACTGATTCTAGGCTCCCTCAAGGATCTTGTCACCAAATTTCAACTCAGCACCTCAAACTCTCTAGCGCCACCAACAGGTCAAAGTTGCAAGTACACTTCTGCTTGTTACTTTTGAACCATACGTCTGATCATCAAAATCTTAGTATCGCTGGAATAGTTGGGTCACCACGAATCCAGGGGCCCTGTCTCGTCATATTCCACCCAGGAGATTTTCCGCCATTTTGAATTATGTGAAAATCAATTAAAATGCTTCTCCTCCCACAATTTTTGAAGAATTTCTCCCAAACTTGGTACATGGCAACTGGGGACTAAGCTGCACAAGAAACATACCCGGTTTTTAGAATTTCTTAAGCGTTTGGCCGTGGCAGCCAATCAAATTTGGCTGGCAGATGCAAGACAGGATGTGTGCTCATTTCTCGGCGAACCTTTGGCGTATCTTAACGAAACTTGGTGGCTTTATGCAACACCCCTCCCCAAAGGGGAGCAAAAAATTTGGAACAAATTGGCTGCTAGGGGGCGCTATAACTAGGAAAAATGTCTTTTGGCTCATATCTCATGATGCGTTTTGCCTAGAAACAAAATTCCACTATGTCAGGAATCCTTGGCTCAAGCCGAATCCACCGCACCCTATGACGTCATATTCTGCCTTGAGGATTTTCCACCATTTTGAATTTTGTTAAAATCAATGAAATTCTATGGCAATGCATAGAACCGTCTGACTAGAGGTTTTTAAACTTGGCACACTGATTCTAGGCTGCCTCAAGGAACTTGTCACCAAATTTCAACTCAGCACCTCAAACTCTCTAGCGCCACCAACAGGTCAAAATTGCAGGTACATTTCTGCTTGTTACTTTTGAACCATACGTCTGATCATCAAATTCTTAGTGTGGCTGGAATGCTTGGGTCAAAAGGAATCCAATGGGCCCTGTCTCCTCATATTCCACCCAGTAGATTTTCCGCCATTTTGAATTATGTGAAAATCAATTAAAATGCTTCTCCTCCCTCAATTTTTGGAAAATTTCTCCCAAACGTGGTACATGGCAACTGGGGCCTAAGCTGCACAAGAAATATGCCCGGTT
>NC_083589.1:1773979-1786479 GCF_027579695.1 Neoarius graeffei | reverse complement strand
TGTTTCTTATTATTATTATTATTATTATTATTATTATTATTATTATTATTATTCAGTCCACTTCCGCCTCTGCAAGTCTATGGCAGCCCATAGAACCGTCTGGTAAAAAGTTGTGAAATTTGGCACACTGATTCTAGACACTCTCACCATTCCTCTCAGCAAATTTCAGGCCTCTACCTCAAACCCTCTAGCGCCACCAACAGCTCAAAGTCGCAGGTACATTTCTGCTTGTAACTTTTGAACTGTTGGTCTGATTTTCAAAAACTTGGTATCCCTGGAATCCTTGGGCCAAGACGAATCCAAGGCACCCCATGACGTCATTTTCCGCCATATACTTTTCCCGCCATTTTGAATTTTGTGAAAATCAATTAAAATGTTTCAACTCCCTCAATTTTTTACCAATTTCTCCCAAACTTGGAAGATAGCATAATTGGACTAACCTGCACAAAAGTTATACCCGGTGATTTGAATTTCACAAGCGTTTGGCCGTGGCAGCCAATCAAATTTGGCTGCGCAGACGCAAAACAGGAAGTGCACTCATATCTCGGTGGCCCTTTGGCCAATCTTGACGAAGCTTGGTGGCATTATGCAAAACCCCTTCCCAAAGGGCCACAACAAATTTGGACCAAATTGGACGCTAGGGGGCGCTATAACTAGGAAAAATGCCTTTTGGCTCATATCTCATGATGCGTTTTGGCTAGAAAGAAAATTCAACTATCTCTGGAATCCATGGGTCAAGACGAATCCATCGCACCCTATGACGTCATATTCTGCCTTGAGGATTTTCCGCCATTTTGAATTTTGTTAAAATCAATGAAATTCTATGGCAACGCATAGAACCATCTGACTAGAGGTTTTTAAACTTGGCAAACTGATTCTAGTCTGCCTCAAGGATCTTGTCACCAAATTTCAACTCACCACCTCAAACTATCTAGCGCCACCAACAGGTCAAAGTTGCAGGTACATTTCTGCTTGTTACTTTTGAACCATACGTCTGATCATCAAAATCTTAGTATCGCTGGAATGCTTGTGTCACAGCGACTCCAACGCGCCCTGTCTCGTCATATTCCACCCAGTAGATTTTCCGTCATTTTGAATTATGTGAAAATCAATTAAAATGCTTCTCCTCCCTCAATTTTTGAACAATTTCTCCCAAGCTTGGTAGATGGCAACTGGGGACTAATCTGCACAAGAATATTACCCGGTAATTAGAATTTCCTAAGCGTTTGGCTGTGGCAGCCAATCAAATTTGGCTTGCAGATGCAAAACAGGAAGTGTGCTCATTTCTCGGCCACCCTTTGGCCTATCTTAACGAAACTTGGTGGCTTTATGCAGCACCCCTCCCCAAAGGGCAACAAAAAATTTGGAACAAATTGGCTGCTAGGGGGCGCTATAACTAGGAAAAATGTCTTTTGGCTCATATCTCATGATGCGTTTTGGGTAGAAACAAAATTCCACTATCTCTGGAATCCATGGGTCAAGACGAATGCATCGCACCCTATGCCGTCATATTCTGACTTGAGGATTTTCCGCCATTTTGAATTTTGTTAAAATCAAAGAAATTCGATGGCAACCCATAGAACCGTATGACTAGAGGTTTTCAAATTTGGCAGACTGATTCTAGGCACCCTCAAGGGTCTTGTGACCAAATTTCAACTCACCACCTCAAACTCTCTAGCGCCACCAACAGGTCAAATTCACAGGTACATTTCTGGTTGTTACTTTTGAACCATACGTCTGATCGTCAAAAGCTTAGTATCTCTGGAATGCTTGGGTCAAAATGAATCCAACGCGCCCTGTTTCGTCATATTGCACCTGGTAGATTTTCCGCCATTTTGAATTATGTGAAAATCAATTAAAATGCTACTCCTCCCTCAGTTTTTGACCATTTTCTCCCAAATTTGGTCCATAGCAACGGTGGAGGAAACTGCACAAGAATCTTACACGGATTTTCGAATTTCATAAGCGTTTGGCTGTGGCAGCCAATCAAATTTGGCTGCACAGACGCGAAAGAGGATGTGTGCTCACATCTCGGCCGCCCTTTGGCAGATCTTAACGAAACTTGGTGGCATTATGACAGACACCACCAGAAAGGTCCCCAAAAAACGTGGACCAACTTGGCCGCTAGGGGGCGCTATAACTAGCAAAAATGAATTTTGGCTCATATCTCATGATGCGTTTGGGCTAAAAACAAAATTCCACGATCTCTGGAATCCTTGGTTCAAGCCGAATCCATCGCACCCTATCACGTCATATTCAGCCTTGAGGATTTTCCGCCATTTTGAATTTTGTTAAAATCAATGAAATTCTATGGCAACCCATAGAACCGTCAGACGAGAGGTTGAGAAATTTGGCACACTGATTCTAGGCTCGCTCAAGGTTCTTGTCAGCAAATTTCAACTCACCGCCTCAAACTCTCTAGCGCCACCAACAGGACAAAGTTGGAAGTACATTTCTGCTTGTTACTTTTGAACCGTACGGCTGATTGTCAAAATCTTAGTATTGCTGGAATCCATCGGTCAAACCGAATCCAACCTATCCTATCTCGTCATATTGCACCTGGTAGATTTTCCGCCATTTTGAAATTTGTTAAAATCATGTAAATTGCTACTCCTCCCTCAATTTTTGACCAAATTTGCCCAGACTTGGTTGATAGCATCATTGCACCAAGCCGCACAAAATTTATCCTCAGTCTTTTGAAATTTTTAAACTGTTTGGCCGCAGCAGCCAATGAAACTCAGCTGCGAAGATGTCAAACAGGATGTGAGCTCATATCTCGGCAGCCCTTTGACATTTCTTAACCAACCTTGGTGGGATTATGCCCCACCCCTCCGCAAGCTCTCCTACCAAATTTGGTGCACATTGGCCATTAGGGGGCGCTATAACTATACAAAATATATTTTGGCTCATATGTCATTGAGCTCATATGTCAGCAGTCTTCTAGCACACACACACACACACACACAAATACACACCAAGTACACTTGAAGTAATTTCAGCCATCACAGTCAATCGAATTTGATGATGAAGCCGCCGAACAACAAATGACCTTGTATCTCAGTCAAACGATGGTATATCGACATGAAACTTCTTGTGTGTGCTCGTGACCATCTGTCTGGCCCAAATGCATTCTGCAAGCCTGACGACTAGGCTCATAGCTTGCTTGGCCCCCTCATTGCTGCTTGCAGCTATATTTATTATTATTATTATTATTCAGTCCACTTCCGCCTCTGCAAGTCTATGGCAGCCCATAGAACCGTCTGGTAAAAAGTTGTGAAATTTGGCACACTGATTCTAGACACTCTCAACATTCCTCTCAGCAAATTTCAGGCCTCTACCTCAAACCCGTTAGCGCCACCAACAGGTCAAAATCCCAGGTACATTTCTGCTTGTAACTTTTGAACCGTTGGTCTGATTTTCAAAAACGTGGTATCCCTGGAATCCTTGGGCCAAGCTGAATCCAACGGACCCCATGACGTCATTTCCGCCCATATATTTTTCCCGCCATTTTGAATTTTGTGAAAATCAATTAAAATGTTTCAACTCCCTCAATTTTTTAGCAATTTCTCCCAAACGTGGAAGATAGCATAATTGGAGCAACCTGCACAAAAGTTATACCCGGTGATTTGAATTTCACAAGCGTTTGGCCGTGGCAGCCAATCAAATTTGGCTGCGAAGACGCGAAACAGGAAGTGTGCTCATTTCTCGGCGGCCCTTTGGCCAATCTTGACGAAACTTGGTGGGATTATGCGCTACCCCTTCTCAAAGGGCCACAAAAAATTTGGAACAAATTGGCCGCTAGGGGGCGCTATAACTAGGAAAAATGTCTTTTGGCTCATATCTGATGATGCGTTTGGCCTAGAAACAAAATTCCACTATGTCAGGAATTCTTGGATGAAGACGAATCCATCGCAACCTATGACGTCATATTCTGCCTTGAGGATTTTCCGCCATTTTGAATTTTGTTAAAATCAATGAAATTCTATGGCAACGCATAGAACCGTCTGACTAGAGGTTTTTAAACTTGGCACACTGATTCTAGGCTGCCTCACGGATCATGTCACCAAATTTCAACTCAGCACCTCAAACTCTCTAGCGCCACCAACAGGTCAAAGTCGCGGGTACATTTCTGCTCGTTACTTTTGAACCATACGTCTGATCATCAAATTCTTAGTATCCCTGCGATGTTTGGCTCAAAAGGAATCCAACGCGCCCTGTCTCGTCATATTCCACCCAGTAGATTTTCCGCCATTTTGAATTATGTGAAAATCAATTAAAATGCTTCTCCTCCCTCAATTTTTGAAGAATTTCTCCCAAACTTGGTAGATGGCAACTGGGGACTAAGCTGCATAAAATACTTACCCAGTTTTTAGAATTTCCTAAGCGTTTGGCCGTGGCAGCCAATCAAATTTGGAAGGCAGATGCAAAACAGGAAGTGTGCTCATTTCTCGGCCACCCTTTGGCGTATCTTAACGAAACTTGGTGGCATTATGCACTACGCCTCCGCAAAGGGCAGCAAAAAATTTGGAACAAATTGGCTGCTAGGGGGCGCTATAACTGGGAAAAATGTCTTTTGGCTCATATCTCATGATGCGTTTTGGGTAGAAACAAAATTCCATTATCTCTGGAATCCATACGTCAAGACGAATCCATTGCACCCTATGACGTCATATTCTGCCTTGAGGATTTTCCGCCATTTTGAATTTTGTTAAAATCAATGAAATTCTATGGCAACGCATAGAACCGTCTGACTAGAGGTTTTTAAACTTGGCACACTGATTCTAGGCTGCCTCAAGGATCATGTCACCAAATTTCAACTCAACACCTCAAACTCTCTAGCGCCACCAACAGGTCAAAATCACAGGTACATTTCTGCTTGTTACTTTTGAACAATATGTCTGATCATCAAATTCTTAGTATCGCTGGGATGCTTGGCTCAAAAGGAATCCAACGCGCCCTGTCTCGTCATATTCCACCCAGTAGATTTTCCGCCATTTTGAATTATGTGAAAATCAATTAAAATGCTTCTCCTCCCTCAATTTTTGAAGAATTTCTCCCAAACTTGGTAGATGGCAACTGGGGACTAAGCTGCATAAAAAACTTACCCGGTTTTTAGAATTTCCTAAGCGTTTGGCCGTGGCAGCCAATCAAAATTGGAAGGCAGATGCAAAACAGGAAGTGTGCTCATTTCTCGGCCACCCTTTGGCGTATCCTAACGAAACTTGGTGGCATTATGCAACACGCCTCCCCAAAGGGCAGGAAAAAATTTGGAACAAATTGGCTGCTAGGGGGCGCTATAACTCGGAAAAATGTCTTTTGGCTCATATCTCATGATGCGTTTTGGCTAGAAACAAAATTCCATTATCTCTGGAATCCATGCGTCAAGACGAATCCATCGCACCCTATGACGTCATATTCTGACTTGAGGTTTTTCCACCATTTTGAATTTTGTTAAAATCAATGAAATTCGATGGCAACCCATAGAACCATATGACTAGAGGTTTTCAAATTTGGCAGCCTGATTCTCCGCTCCCTCAAGGGTCGTGTCGCCAAGTTTCAACTCACCACCTCAAACTCTCTAGCGCCACCAACAGGTCAAATTCGCAGGTACATTTCTGGTTGTTACTTTTGAACCATACGTCTGATCGTCAAAACCTTAGGATCGCTGGAATGCCTTGGTGACATCGAATCCAATGCGCCCTGTCTGGTCATATTGCACCTGGTAGATTTTCCGCCATTTTGGATTATGTGAAAATCTATTAAAATGCTTCTTCTCCCTCAGTTTTTGACCAATTTCTCCCAAGCTTGGTACATAGTAACTGGGGACGAAGCTGCACAAGAATATTACACGGATTTATGAATTTCATAAGCGTTTGGCCGTGGCAGCCAATCAAATTTGGCTCCTCAGACGCAAAAGAGGTTGTGTGCTCACATCTCGGCCGCCCTTTGGCAGATCTTAATGAAACTTGGTGGCCTTTTGCCAGACGCCACCAGAAAGGTCCCCAAAAAACTTGGAACAACTTGGCAGCTAGGGGGCGCTATAACTAGGAAAAATTACTTTTGGCTCATATCTCATGATCTGTTTGGGCTAGAAACAAAATTCCACTGTCTCTGGAATCCTTGGCTCAAGCCGAATCCATCGCAGCCAATTACGTCATATTTAGCCTTTACGATTTTCCGCCATTTTGAATTTTGTAAAAATCAATTAAAATGCTTCTCCTCCCTCAATTTTTCACCAATTTCTCCCAAACTTGGTAGATAGCAACTTTGGACTAAGCTGCACAAGGGCATTACCTGGCCCAAATGCATTCTACTGGCCTTCCGACTAGGCTCAAAAGTTGCTTGGCCCCCACATTGCTGCTTGCAGCTATATTTATTATTATTATTATTATTCAGTCCACTTCCGCCTCTGCAAGTCTATGGCAGCCCATAGAACCGTCTGGTAAAAAGTTGTGAAATTTGGCACACTGATTCTCGACACTCTCAACATTCCTCTCAGCAAATTTCAGGCCTCTACCTCAAACCCTCTAGCGCCACCAACAGGTCAAAGTCGCAGGTACATTTCTGCTTGTAACTTTTGAACCCTTGGTCTGATTTTCAAAAACTTGGGATCCATGGAATCCATGGGCCAAGCCGAATCCAACGCACCCCATGACGTCATTTTCCGCCATATAGTTTTCCCGCCATTTTGAATTTTGTGAAAATCAATTAAAATGTTTCAACTCCCTCAATTTTTTACCAATTTCTCCCAAACTTGGAAGATAGCATAAATCGACTAACCTGCACAAAAGTTATACCCGATGATTTGAATTTCACAAGCGTTTGGCCGTGGCAGCCAATCAAATTTGGCTGCGCAGACGCAAAACAGGAAGTGCACTCATATCTCGGTGGCCCTTTGGCCAATCTTGACGAAACTTGGTGGCCTTATGCGAAACCCCTTCCCAAAGGGCCACAAAAAATTTGGACCAAATTGGACGCTAGGGGGCGCTATAACTAGGAAAAATGACTTTTGGCTCATATCTCATGATGCGTTTTGGCTAGAAAGAAAATTCAACTATCTCTGGAATCCATGGGTCAAGACGAATCCATCGCACCCTATCACGTCATATTCTGCCTTGAGGATTTTCCGCCATTTTGAATTTTGTTAAAATCAATGAAATTCTATGGCAACGCATAGAACCATCTGACTAGAGGTTTTTAAACTTGGCAGTCTGATTCTAGGCTGCCTCAAGGATCTTGTCACCAAATTTCAACTCAGCACCACAAACTCTCTAGCGCCACCAACAGGTCAAATTCGCAGGTACATTTCTGCTTGTTACTTTTGAACCATACGTCTGATCATCAAAATCTTAGTATCGCTGGAATGGTTGGGTCACACCGACTCCAACGCGCCCTGTCTCGTCATATTCCACCCAGTAGATTTTCCGCCATTTTGAATTATGTGAAAATCAATTAAAATGCTTCTCCTCCCTCAATTTTTGAACAATTTCTCCCAAACTTGGTAGATGGCAACTGGGGACTAATCTGCACAAGAATCTTACCCGCTAATTAGAATTTCCTAAGCGTTTGGCTGTGGCAGCCAATCAAATTTGGCTTGCAGATGCAAAACAGGAAGTGTGCTCATTTCTCAGCCACCCTTTGGCCTATCTTAACAAAACTTGGTGGCTTTATGCAGCACCCCTCCCCAAAGGGCAGCAAAAAATTTGGAACAAATTGGCTGCTAGGGGGCGCTATAACTAGGAAAAATGTCTTTTGGCTCATATCTCATGATGCGTTTTGGGTAGAAACAAAATTCCACTATCTCTGGAATCCATGGGTCAAGGCGAATGCATCGCACCCTATGCCGTCATATTCTGACTTGAGGATTTTCTGCCATTTTGAATTTTGTTAAAATCAAAGAAATTCGATGGCCACCCATAGAACCGTATGACTAGAGGTTTTCAAATTTGGTAGACTGATTCTAGGCTCCCTCAAGGGTCTTGTGACCAAATTTCAACTCACCACCTCAAACTCTCTAGCGCCACCAACAGGTCAAATTCACAGGTACATTTCTGGTTGTTACTTTTGAACCATACGTCTGATCGTCAAAAGCTTAGTATCTCTGGAATGCTTGGGTCAAAATGAATCCAACGCGCCCTGTTTCGTCATATTGCACCTGGTAGATTTTACGCCATTTTGAATTATGTGAAAATCAATTAAAATGCTACTCCTCCCTCAGTTTTTGACCATTTTCTCCCAAATTTGGTCCATAGCAACTGTGGAGGAAGCTGCAGAAGAAACTTACACAGATTTTCGAATTTCATAAGCGTTTGGCCGTGGCAGCCAATCAAATTTGGCTGCACAGACGCGAAAGAGGATGTGTGCTCACATCTCGGCCGCCCTTTGGCAGGATCTTAACGAAACTTGGGGGCATTATGCCAGACACCACCAGAAAGGTCCCCAAAAATCTTGGACCAACTTGGCCGCTAGGGGGCGCTATAACTAGCAAAAATGAATTTTGGCTCATATCTCATGATGCGTTTGGGCTAGAAACAAAATTCCATGATCTCTGGAATCCTTGGCTCAAGCCGAATCCATCGGACCCTATCACGTCATATTCAGCCTTTAGGATTTTCCGCCATTTTGAAGTTTGTAAAAATCAATTAAAATGCTTCTCCTCCCTCAATTTTTCACCAATTTCTCCCAAACTTGGTAGATAGCAACTTTGGACTAAGCTGCACAAGGGCATTACCTGGCCCAAGTGCATTCTGCTGGCCTTCCGACTAGGCTCATATGCTGCTTGGCCCCCACATTGCTGCTTGCAGCTATATTTATTATTATTATTATTATTATTATTATTATTATTATTCAGTCCACTTCCGCCTCTGCAAGTCTATGGCAGCCCATAGAACCGTCTGGTAAAAAGTTGTGAAATTTGGCACACTGATTCTAGACACTCTCAACATTCCTCTCAGCAAATTTCAGGCCTCTACCTCAAACCCTCTAGCGCCACCAACAGCTCAAATTCGCAGGTACATTTCTGCTTGTAACTTTTGAACTGTTGGTCTGATTTTCAAAAACTTGGTATCCCTGGAATCCTTGGGCCAAGACGAATCCAAGGCACCCCATGACGTCATTTTCCGCCATATACTTTTCCCGCCATTTTGAATTTTGTGAAAATCAATTAAAATGTTTCAACTCCCTCAATTTTTTACCAATTTCTCCGAAACTTGGAAGATAGCATAATTGGACTAACCTGCACAAAAGTTATACCCGGTGATTTGAATTTCACAAGCGTTTGGCCGTGGCAGCCAATCAAATTTGGCTGCGCAGACGCAAAACAGGATGTGCACTCATATCTCGGTGGCCCTTTGGCCAATCTTGACGAAGCTTGGTGGCATTATGCAAAACCCCTTCCCAAAGGGCCACAACAAATTTGGACCAAATTGGACGCTAGGGGGCGCTATAACTAGGAAAAATGCCTTTTGGCTCATATCTCATGATGCGTTTTGGCTAGAAAGAAAATTCAACTATCTCTGGAATCCATGGGTCAAGACGAATCCATCGCACCCTATGACGTCATATTCTGCCTTGAGGATTTTCCGCCATTTTGAATTTTGTTAAAATCAATGAAATTCTATGGCAACGCATAGAACCATCTGACTAGAGGTTTTTAAACTTGGCAAACTGATTCTAGGCTGCCTCAAGGATCTTGTCACCAAATTTCAACTCACCACCTCAAACTCTCTAGCGCCACCAACAGGTCAAAGTTGCAGGTACATTTCTGCTTGTTACTTTTGAACCATACGTCTGATCATCAAAATCTTAGTATCGCTGGAATGCTTGTGTCACAGCGACTCCAACGCGCCCTGTCTCGTCATATTCCACCCAGTAGATTTTCCGTCATTTTGAATTATGTGAAAATCAATTAAAATGCTTCTCCTCCCTCAATTTTTGAACAATTTCTCCCAAGCTTGGTAGATGGCAACTGGGGACTAATCTGCACAAGAATATTACCCGGTAATTAGAATTTCCTAAGCGTTTGGCTGTGGCAGCCAATCAAATTTGGCTTGCAGATGCAAAACAGGAAGTGTGCTCATTTCTCGGCCACCCTTTGGCCTATCTTAACGAAACTTGGTGGCTTTATGCAGCACCCCTCCCCAAAGGGCAACAAAAAATTTGGAACAAATTGGCTGCTAGGGGGCGCTATAACTAGGAAAAATGTCTTTTGGCTCATATCTCATGATGCGTTTTGGGTAGAAACAAAATTCCACTATCTCTGGAATCCATGGGTCAAGACGAATGCATCGCACCCTATGCCGTCATATTCTGACTTGAGGATTTTCCGCCATTTTGAATTTTGTTAAAATCAAAGAAATTCGATGGCAACCCATAGAACCGTATGACTAGAGGTTTTCAAATTTGGCAGACTGATTCTAGGCACCCTCAAGGGTCTTGTGACCAAATTTCAACTCACCACCTCAAACTCTCTAGCGCCACCAACAGGTCAAATTCGCAGGTACATTTCTGGTTGTTACTTTTGAACCATACGTCTGATCGTCAAAAGCTTAGTATCTCTGGAATGCTTGGGTCAAAATGAATCCAACGCGCCCTGTTTCGTCATATTGCACCTGGTAGATTTTCCGCCATTTTGAATTATGTGAAAATCAATTAAAATGCTACTCCTCCCTCAGTTTTTGACCATTTTCTCCCAAATTTGGTCCATAGCAACGGTGGAGGAAACTGCACAAGAATCTTACACGGATTTTCGAATTTCATAAGCGTTTGGCTGTGGCAGCCAATCAAATTTGGCTGCACAGACGCGAAAGAGGATGTGTGCTCACATCTCGGCCGCCCTTTGGCAGATCTTAACGAAACTTGGTGGCATTATGACAGACACCACCAGAAAGGTCCCCAAAAAACGTGGACCAACTTGGCCGCTAGGGGGCGCTATAACTAGCAAAAATGAATTTTGGCTCATATCTCATGATGCGTTTGGGCTAAAAACAAAATTCCACGATCTCTGGAATCCTTGGTTCAAGCCGAATCCATCGCACCCTATCACGTCATATTCAGCCTTGAGGATTTTCCGCCATTTTGAATTTTGTTAAAATCAATGAAATTCTATGGCAACCCATAGAACCGTCAGACGAGAGGTTGAGAAATTTGGCACACTGATTCTAGGCTCGCTCAAGGTTCTTGTCAGCAAATTTCAACTCACCGCCTCAAACTCTCTAGCGCCACCAACAGGACAAAGTTGGAAGTACATTTCTGCTTGTTACTTTTGAACCGTACGGCTGATTGTCAAAATCTTAGTATTGCTGGAATCCATCGGTCAAACCGAATCCAACCTATCCTATCTCGTCATATTGCACCTGGTAGATTTTCCGCCATTTTGAAATTTGTTAAAATCATGTAAATTGCTACTCCTCCCTCAATTTTTGACCAAATTTGCCCAGACTTGGTTGATAGCATCATTGCACCAAGCCGCACAAAATTTATCCTCAGTCTTTTGAAATTTTTAAACTGTTTGGCCGCAGCAGCCAATGAAACTCAGCTGCGAAGATGTCAAACAGGATGTGAGCTCATATCTCGGCAGCCCTTTGACATTTCTTAACCAACCTTGGTGGGATTATGCCCCACCCCTCCGCAAGCTCTCCTACCAAATTTGGTGCACATTGGCCATTAGGGGGCGCTATAACTATACAAAATATATTTTGGCTCATATGTCATTGAGCTCATATGTCAGCAGTCTTCTAGCACACACACACACACACACACACATACACACCAAGTACACTTGAAGTAATTTCAGCCATCACAGTCAATCGAATTTGATGATGAAGCCGCCGAACAACAAATGACCTTGTATCTCAGTCAAACGATGGTATATCGACATGAAACTTCTTGTGTGTGCTCGTGACCATCTGTCTGGCCCAAATGCATTCTGCAAGCCTGACGACTAGGCTCATAGCTTGCTTGGCCCCCTCATTGCTGCTTGCAGCTATATTTATTATTATTATTATTCAGTCCACTTCCGCCTCTGCAAGTCTATGGCAGCCCATAGAACCGTCTGGTAAAAAGTTGTGAAATTTGGCACACTGATTCTGGACAGTCTCAACATTCCTCTCAGCAAATTTCAGGCCTCTACCTCAAACCCTCTAGCGCCACCAACAGTTCAAAATCGCAGGTACATTTCTGCTTGTAACTTTTGAACCGTTCGTCCGATTTTCAAAAACTTGGTATCCCTGGAATCCTTGGGCCAAGACGAATCCAACGCACCCCATGACGTCATTTTCCGCCCATATAGTTTTTCCGCCATTTTGAATTTTGTGAAAATCAATTAAAATGCTACTCCTCCCTCAATTTTTGACCAATTTCTCCCAAACTTGGAAGATAGCATAAATGGACCAACCTGCACAAAAGTTATACCCAGTGTTTTGAATTTCAGAAGCGTTTGGCCGTGGCAGCCAATCAAAATTGGCTGCGAAGACGCAAAACAGGAAGTGCACTCATATCTC
>NC_083589.1:1741479-1743979 GCF_027579695.1 Neoarius graeffei | reverse complement strand
TCTCCTCCCTCAATTTTTGAACAATTTCTCCCAAGCTTGGTAGATGGCAACTGGGGACTAATCTGCACAAGAATCTTACCCGGTAATTAGAATTTCCTAAGCGTTTGGCTGTGGCAGCCAATCAAATTTGGCTTGCAGATGCAAAACAGGAAGTGTGCTCATTTCTCGGCCACCCTTTGGCCTATCTTAACGAAACTTGGTGGCTTTATGCAGCACCCCTCCCCAAAGGGCAACAAAAAATTTGGAACAAATTGGCTGCTAGGGGGCGCTATAACTAGGAAAAATGTCTTTTGGCTCATATCTCATGATGCGTTTTGGGTAGAAACAAAATTCCACTATCTCTGGAATCCATGGGTCAAGACGAATGCATCGCACCCTATGCCGTCATATTCTGACTTGAGGATTTTCCGCCATTTTGAATTTTGTTAAAATCAAAGAAATTCGATGGCAACCCATAGAACCGTATGACTAGAGGTTTTCAAATTTGGCAGACTGATTCTAGGCACCTTCAAGGGTCTTGTGACCAAATTTCAACTCACCACCTCAAACTCTCTAGCGCCACCAACAGGTCAAATTCGCAGGTACATTTCTGGTTGTTACTTTTGAACCATACGTCTGATCGTCAAAAGCTTAGTATCTCTGGAATGCTTGGGTCAAAATGAATCCAACGCGCCCTGTTTCGTCATATTGCACCTGGTAGATTTTCCGCCATTTTGAATTATGTGAAAATCAATTAAAATGCTACTCCTCCCTCAGTTTTTGACCATTTTCTCCCAAATTTGGTCCATAGCAACGGTGGAGGAAACTGCACAAGAATCTTACACGGATTTTCGAATTTCATAAGCGTTTGGCTGTGGCAGCCAATCAAATTTGGCTGCAAAGACGTGAAAGAGGATGTGTGCTCACATCTCGGCCGCCCTTTGGCAGATCTTAACGAAACTTGGTGGCATTATGACAGACACCACCAGAAAGGTCCCCAAAAAACGTGGACCAACTTGGCCGCTAGGGGGCGCTATAACTAGCAAAAATGAATTTTGGCTCATATCTCATGATGCGTTTGGGCTAAAAACAAAATTCCATGATCTCTGGAATCCTTGGTTCAAGCCGAATCCATCGCACCCTATCACGTCATATTCAGCCTTGAGGATTTTCCGCCATTTTGAATTTTGTTAAAATCAATGAAATTCTATGGCAACCCATAGAACCGTCAGACGAGAGGTTGAGAAATTTGGCACACTGATTCTAGGCTCGCTCAAGGTTCTTGTCAGCAAATTTCAACTCACCACCTCAAACTCTCTAGCGCCACCAACAGGACAAAGTTGGAAGTACATTTCTGCTTGTTACTTTTGAACCCTACGGCTGATTGTCAAAATCTTAGTATTGCTGGAATCGATCGGTCAAACCGAATCCAACCTATCCTATCTCGTCATATTGCACCTGGTAGATTTTCCGCCATTTTGAAATTTGTTAAAATCATGTAAATTGCTACTCCTCCCTCAATTTTTGACCAAATTTGCCCAGACTTGGTTGATAGCATCATTGCACCAAGCCGCACAAAATTTATCCTCAGTCTTTTGAAATTTTTAAACTGTTTGGCCGCAGCAGCCAATGAAACTCAGCTGCGAAGATGTCAAACAGGATGTGAGCTCATATCTCGGCAGCCCTTTGACATTTCTTAACCAACCTTGGTGGGATTATGCCCCACCCCTCCGCAAGCTCTCCTACCAAATTTGGTGCACATTGGCCATTAGGGGGCGCTATAACTATACAAAATATATTTTGGCTCATATGTCATTGAGCTCATATGTCAGCAGTCTTCTAGCACACACACACACACACACACACACACACACACACACATACACACCAAGTACACTTGAAGTAATTTCAGCCATCACAGTCAATCGAATTTGATGATGAAGCCGCCGAACAACAAATGACCTTGTATCTCAGTCAAACGATGGTATATCGACATGAAACTTCTTGTGTGTGCTCGTGACCATCTGTCTGGCCCAAATGCATTCTGCGAGCCTGACGACTAGGCTCATAGGCTGCTTGGCCCCCTCATTGCTGCTTGCAGCTATATTTATTATTATTATTATTATTATTATTATTATTATTATTCAGTCCACTTCCGCCTCTGCAAGTCTATGGCAGCCCATAGAACCGTCTGGTAAAAAGTTGTGAAATTTGGCACACTGATTCTAGACACTCTCAACATTCCTCTCACCAAATTTCAGGCCTCTACCTCAAACCCGTTAGCGCCACCAACAGGTCAAAGTCCCAGGTACATTTCTGCTTGTAACTTTTGAACCGTTGGTCTGATTTTCAAAAACTTGGTATCCCTGGAATCCTTGGGCCAAGACGAATCCAACGCACCCCATGACGTCATTTCCCGCCCATATATTTTTCCCGCCATTTTGAATTTTGTGAAAATCAATTAAAATGTTTCAACTCCCTCAATTTTTTACCAATTTCTCCCAAACTTGGAAGATAGCAT
>NC_083589.1:1728979-1733979 GCF_027579695.1 Neoarius graeffei | reverse complement strand
TCGGCCGCCCTTTGGCAGATCTTAATGAAACTTGGTGGCCTTTTGCCAGACGCCACCAGAAAGGTCCCCAAAAAACTTGGAACAACTTGGCAGCTAGGGGGCGCTATAACTAGGAAAAATTACTTTTGGCTCATATCTCATGATCTGTTTGGGCTAGAAACAAAATTCCACTATCTCTGGAATCCTTGGCTCAAGCCGAATCCATCGCAGCCTATGACGTCATATTTAGCCTTTACGATTTTCCGCCATTTTGAATTTTGTAAAAATCAATTAAAATGCTTCTCCTCCCTCAATTTTTCACCAATTTCTCCCAAACTTGGTAGATAGCAACTTTGGACTAAGCTGCACAAGGGCATTACCTGGCCCAAGTGCATTCTGCTGGCCTTCCGACTAGGCTCATATGTTGCTTGGCCCCCACATTGCTGCTTGCAGCTATATTTATTATTATTGGGGGCCAAGCAGCGAAGCTGCGAAGGCACCCATAGTGATTCTATTGTTTCTTATTATTATTATTATTATTATTATTATTATTATTATTATTATTATTCAGTCCACTTCCGCCTCTGCAAGTCTATGGCAGCCCATAGAACCGTCTGGTAAAAAGTTGTGAAATTTGGCACACTGATTCTAGACACTCTCAACATTCCTCTCAGCAAATTTCAGGCCTCTACCTCAAACCCTCTAGCGCCACCAACAGCTCAAAGTCGCAGGTACATTTCTGCTTGTAACTTTTGAACCGTTGGGCCAATTTTCAAAAACTTGGTATCCCTGGAATCCTTGGGCCAAGACGAATCCAATGCACCCCATGACGTCATTTTCCGCCATATACTTTTCCCGCCATTTTGAATTTTGTGAAAATCAATTAAAATGTTTCAACTCCCTCAATTTTTTACCAATTTCTCCCAAACTTGGAAGATAGCATAATTGGACTAACCTGCACAAAAGTTATACCCGGTGATTTGAATTTCACAAGCGTTTGGCCATGGCAGCCAATCAAATTTGGCTGCGCAGACGCAAAACAGGAAGTGCACTCATATCTCGGTGGCCCTTTGGCCAATCTTGACGAAACTTGGTGGCATTATGCAAAACCCCTTCCCAAAGGGTCACAACAAATTTGGACCAAATTGGACGCTAGGGGGCGCTATAACTAGGAAAAATGCCTTTTGGCTCATATCTCATGATGCGTTTTGGCTAGAAAGAAAATTCAACTATCTCTGGAATCCATCGGTCAAGACGAATCCATCGCACCCTATGACGTCATATTCTGCCTTGAGGATTTTCCGCCATTTTGAATTTTGTTAAAATCAATGAAATTCTATGGCAACGCATAGAACCATCTGACTAGAGGTTTTTAAACTTGGCAAACTGATTCTAGGCTGCCTCAAGGATCTTGTCACCAAATTTCAACTCACCACCTCAAACTCTCTAGCGCCACCAACAGGTCAAAGTTGCAGGTACATTTCTGCTTGTTACTTTTGAACCATACGTCTGATCATCAAAATCTTAGTATCGCTGGAATGCTTGTGTCACAGCGACTCCAACGCGCCCTGTCTCGTCATATTCCACCCAGTAGATTTTCCGCCATTTTGAATTATGTGAAAATCAATTAAAATGCTTCTCCTCCCTCAATTTTTGAACAATTTCTCCCAAGCTTGGTAGATGGCAACTGGGGACTAATCTGCACAAGAATCTTACCCGGTAATTAGAATTTCCTAAGCGTTTGGCTGTGGCAGCCAATCAAATTTGGCTTGCAGATGCAAAACAGGAAGTGTGCTCATTTCTCGGCCACCCTTTGGCCTATCTTAACGAAACTTGGTGGCTTTATGCAGCACCCCTCCCCAAAGGGCAACAAAAAATTTGGAACAAATTGGCTGCTAGGGGGCGCTATAACTAGGAAAAATGTCTTTTGGCTCATATCTCATGATGCGTTTTGGGTAGAAACAAAATTCCACTATCTCTGGAATCCATGGGTCAAGACGAATGCATCGCACCCTATGCCGTCATATTCTGACTTGAGGATTTTCCGCCATTTTGAATTTTGTTAAAATCAAAGAAATTCGATGGCAACCCATAGAACCGTATGACTAGAGGTTTTCAAATTTGGCAGACTGATTCTAGGCACCCTCAAGGGTCTTGTGACCAAATTTCAACTCACCACCTCAAACTCTCTAGCGCCACCAACAGGTCAAATTCGCAGGTACATTTCTGGTTGTTACTTTTGAACCATACGTCTGATCGTCAAAAGCTTAGTATCTCTGGAATGCTTGGGTCAAAATGAATCCAACGCGCCCTGTTTCGTCATATTGCACCTGGTAGATTTTCCGCCATTTTGAATTATGTGAAAATCAATTAAAATGCTACTCCTCCCTCAGTTTTTGACCATTTTCTCCCAAATTTGGTCCATAGCAACGGTGGAGGAAACTGCACAAGAATCTTACACGGATTTTCGAATTTCATAAGCGTTTGGCTGTGGCAGCCAATCAAATTTGGCTGCACAGACGCGAAAGAGGATGTGTGCTCACATCTCGGCCGCCCTTTGGCAGATCTTAACGAAACTTGGTGGCATTATGACAGACACCACCAGAAAGGTCCCCAAAAAACGTGGACCAACTTGGCCGCTAGGGGGCGCTATAACTAGCAAAAATGAATTTTGGCTCATATCTCATGATGCGTTTGGGCTAAAAACAAAATTCCACGATCTCTGGAATCCTTGGTTCAAGCCGAATCCATCGCACCCTATCACGTCATATTCAGCCTTGAGGATTTTCCGCCATTTTGAATTTTGTTAAAATCAATGAAATTCTATGGCAACCCATAGAACCGTCAGACGAGAGGTTGAGAAATTTGGCACACTGATTCTAGGCTCGCTCAAGGTTCTTGTCAGCAAATTTCAACTCACCGCCTCAAACTCTCTAGCGCCACCAACAGGACAAAGTTGGAAGTACATTTCTGCTTGTTACTTTTGAACCGTACGGCTGATTGTCAAAATCTTAGTATTGCTGGAATCCATCGGTCAAACCGAATCCAACCTATCCTATCTCGTCATATTGCACCTGGTAGATTTTCCGCCATTTTGAAATTTGTTAAAATCATGTAAATTGCTACTCCTCCCTCAATTTTTGACCAAATTTGCCCAGACTTGGTTGATAGCATCATTGCACCAAGCCGCACAAAATTTATCCTCAGTCTTTTGAAATTTTTAAACTGTTTGGCCGCAGCAGCCAATGAAACTCAGCTGCGAAGATGTCAAACAGGATGTGAGCTCATATCTCGGCAGCCCTTTGACATTTCTTAACCAACCTTGGTGGGATTATGCCCCACCCCTCCGCAAGCTCTCCTACCAAATTTGGTGCACATTGGCCATTAGGGGGCGCTATAACTATACAAAATATATTTTGGCTCATATGTCATTGAGCTCATATGTCAGCAGTCTTCTAGCACACACACACACACACACACACACACACACATACACACCAAGTACACTTGAAGTAATTTCAGCCATCACAGTCAATCGAATTTGATGATGAAGCCGCCGAACAACAAATGACCTTGTATCTCAGTCAAACGATGGTATATCGACATGAAACTTCTTGTGTGTGCTTGTGACCATCTGTCTGGCCCAAATGCATTCTGCGAGCCTGACGACTAGGCTCATAGGGTGCTTGGCCCCCTCATTGCTGCTTGCAGCTATATTTATTATTATTATTATTATTATTCAGTCCACTTCCGCCTCTGCAAGTCTATGGCAGCCCATAGAACCGTCTGGTAAAAAGTTGTGAAATTTGGCACACTGATTCTAGACACTCTCAACATTCCTCTCAGCAAATTTCAGGCCTCTACCTCAAACCCTCTAGCGCCACCAACAGCTCAAATTCGCAGGTACATTTCTGCTTGTAACTTTTGAACCGTTGGTCTGATTTTCAAAAACTTGGTATCCCTGGAATCCTTGGGCCAAGACGAATCCAAGGAACCCCATGACGTCATTTTCCGCCATATACTTTTCCCGCCATTTTGAATTTTGTGAAAATCAATTAAAATGTTTCAACTCCCTCAATTTTTTACCAATTTCTCCCAAACTTGGAAGATAGCATAATTGGACTAACCTGCACAAAAGTTATACCCGGTGATTTGAATTTCACAAGCGTTTGGCCGTGGCAGCCAATCAAATTTGGCTGCGCAGACGCAAAACAGGAAGTGCACTCATATCTCGGTGGCCCTTTGGCCAATCTTGACGAAACTTGGTGGCATTATGCAAAACCCCTTCCCAAAGGGCCACAACAAATTTGGACCAAATTGGACGCTAGGGGGCGCTATAACTAGGAAAAATGCCTTTTGGCTCATATCTCATGATGCGTTTTGGCTAGAAAGAAAATTCAACTATCTCTGGAATCCATGGGTCAAGACGAATCCATCGCACCCTATGACGTCATATTCTGCCTTGAGGATTTTCCGCCATTTTGAATTTTGTTAAAATCAATGAAATTCTATGGCAACGCATAGAACCATCTGACTAGAGGTTTTTAAACTTGGCAAACTGATTCTAGGCTGCCTCAAGGATCTTGTCACCAAATTTCAACTCACCACCTCAAACTCTCTAGCGCCACCAACAGGTCAAAGTTGCAGGTACATTTCTGCTTGTTACTTTTGAACCATACGTCTGATCATCAAAATCTTAGTATCGCTGGAATGCTTGTGTCACAGCGACTCCAACGCGCCCTGTCTCGTCATATTCCACCCAGTAGATTTTCCGCCATTTTGAATTATGTGAAAATCAATTAAAATGCTTCTCCTCCCTCAATTTTTGAACAATTTCTCCCAAGCTTGGTAGATGGCAACTGGGGACTAATCTGCACAAGAATCTTACCCGGTAATTAGAATTTCCTAAGCGTTTGGCTGTGGCAGCCAATCAAATTTGGCTTGCAGATGCAAAACAGGAAGTGTGCTCATTTCTCGGCCACCCTTTGGCCTATCTTAACGAAACTTGGTGGCTTTATGCA
>NC_083589.1:1716479-1721479 GCF_027579695.1 Neoarius graeffei | reverse complement strand
GATCATCAAATTCTTAGTATCGCTGGGATGCTTGGCTCAAAAGGAATCCAACGCGCCCTGTGTCGTCATATTCCACCCAGTAGATTTTCCGCCATTTTGAATTATGTGAAAAAACAATTAAAATGCTTCTCCTCCCTCAATTTTTGAAGAATTTCTCCCAATCTTGGTAGATCGCAACTGGGGACTAAGCTGCATAAAAAACTTACCCAGTTTTTAGAATTTCCTAAGCGTTTAGCCGTGGCAGCCAATCAAAATTGGAAGGCAGATGCAAAACAGGAAGTGTGCTCATTTCTCGGCCACCCTTTGGCGTATCTTAACAAAACTTGGTGGCATTATGCACCACGCCTCTCCAAAGGGCAGCAAAAAATTTGGAACAAATTGGCTGCTAGGGGGCGCTATAACTGGGAAAAATGTCTTTTGGCTCATATCTCATGATGCGTTTTGGGTAGAAACAAAATTCCATTATCTCTGGAATCCATGCGTCAAGACGAATCCATCGCACCCTATGACGTCATATTCTGACTTGAGGTTTTTCCACCATTTTGAATTTTGTTAAAATCAATGAAATTCGATGGCAACCCATAGAACCATATGACTAGAGGTTTTCAAATTTGGCAGCCTGATTCTACGCTCCCTCAAGGGTCTTGTCGCCAAGTTTGAACTCACCACCTCAAACTCTCTAGCGCCACCAACAGGTCAAATTCGCAGGTACATTTCTGCTTGTTACTTTTGAACCATACGTCTGATCGTCAAAATTTTAGGATCTCTGGAATGCCTTGGAGACATCGAATCCAACGCGCCCTGTCTCGTCATATTGCACCTGGTAGATTTTCCGCCATTTTGAATTATGTGAAAATCTATTAAAATGCTTCTTCTCCCTCAGTTTTTGACCAATTTCTCCCAACCTTGGTACATAGTAACTGTGGACGAAGCTGCACAAGAATCTTACACGGATTTATGAATTTCATAAGCGTTTGGCAGTGGCAGCCAATCAAATTTGGCTCCTCAGACGCAAAAGAGGATGTGTGCTCACATCTCGGCCGCCCTTTGGCAGATCTTAATGAAACTTGGTGGCCTTTTGCCAGACGCCACCAGAAAGGTCCCCAAAAAACTTGGAACAACTTGGCAGCTAGGGGGCGCTATAACTAGGAAAAATTACTTTTGGCTCATATCTCATGATCTGTTTGGGCTAGAAACAAAATTCCACTATCTCTGGAATCCTTGGCTCAAGCCGAATCCATCGCAGCCTATGACGTCATATTTAGCCTTTACGATTTTCCGCCATTTTGAATTTTGAAAAAATCAATTAAAATGCTTCTCCTCCCTCAATTTTTCACCAATTTCTCCCAAACTTGGTAGATAGCAACTTTGGACTAAGCTGCACAAGGGCATTACCTGGCCCAAGTGCATTCTGCTGGCCTTCCGACTAGGCTCATAAGTTGCTTGGCCCCCACATTGCTGCTTGCAGCTATATTTGGGGGCCAAGCAGCAAAGCTGCGAAGGCACCCATAGTGATTCTATTGTTTCTTATTATTATTATTATTATTATTATTATTATTATTATTATTATTATTATTCAGTCCACTTCCGCCTCTGCAAGTCTATGGCAGCCCATAGAACCGTCTGGTAAAAAGTTGTGAAATTTGGCACACTGATTCTAGACACTCTCAACATTCCTCTCACCAAATTTCAGGCCTCTACCTCAAACCCGTTAGCGCCACCAACAGGTCAAAGTCCCAGGTACATTTCTGCTTGTAACTTTTGAACCGTTGGTCTGATTTTCAAAAACTTGGTATCCCTGGAATCCTTGGGCCAAGACGAATCCAACGCACCCCATGACGTCATTTCCCGCCCATATAGTTTTCCCGCCATTTTGAATTTTGTGAAAATCAATTAAAATGTTTCAACTCCCTCAATTTTTTACCAATTTCTCCCAAACTTGGAAGATAGCATAATTGGACCAACCTGCACAAAAGTTATACCCGGTGATTTGAATTTCACAAGCGTTTGGCCGTGGCAGCCAATCAAACTTGGCTGCAAAGATGCGAAACAGGAAGTGTGCTCATTTCTCGGCCACCCTTTGGCGTATCTTAACGAAACTTGGTGCCTTTATGCAGCACCCCTCCCGAAAGGGCCCCAAAAAATTTGGAACAAATTGGCTGCTAGGGGGCGCTATAACTAGGAAAAATGTCTTTTGGCTCATATCTCATGACTCGTTTTGGCTAGAAACAAAATTCCACTATGGCAGGAATCCTTGGCTCAAGACGAATCCATCGCACCCTATGACGTCATATTCTGCCTTGAGGATTTTCCGCCATTTTGAATTTTGTTAAAATCAGTGAAATTCTATGGCAACGCATAGAACCGTCTGACTAGAGGTTTTTAAACTTGGCACACTGATTCTAGGCTCCCTCAAGGATCTTGTCACCAAATTTCAACTCAGCACCTCAAACTCTCTAGCGCCACCAACAGGTCAAAGTTGCAAGTACACTTCTGCTTGTTACTTTTGAACCATACGTCTGATCATCAAAATCTTAGTATCGCTGGAATACTTGGGTCACCACGAATCCAGGGGCCCTGTCTCGTCATATTCCACCCAGGAGATTTTCCGCCATTTTGAATTATGTGAAAATCAATTAAAATGCTTCTCCTCCCACAATTTTTGAAGAATTTCTCCCAACCTTGGTACATGGCAACTGGGGACTAAGCTGCACAAGAAAATAACCCGGTTTTTAGAATTTCTTAAGCGTTTGGCCGTGGCAGCCAATCAAATTTGGCTGGCAGATGCAAGACAGGATGTGTGCTCATTTCTCGGCGAACCTTTGGCGTATCTTAACGAAACTTGGTGGCTTTATGCAACACCCCTCCCCAAAGAGCAGCAAAAAATTTGGAACAAATTGGCTGCTAGGGGGCGCTATAACTAGGAAAAATGTCTTTTGGCTCATATCTCATGATGCGTTTTGCCTAGAAACAAAATTCCACTATGTCAGGAATCCTTGGCTCAAGCCGAATCCACCGCACCCTATGACGTCATATTCTGCCTTGAGGATTTTCCGCCATTTTGAATTTTGTTAAAATCAATGAAATTCTATGGCAATGCATAGAACCGTCTGACTAGAGGTTTTTAAACTTGGCACACTGATTCTAGGCTGCCTCAAGGATCTTGTCACCAAATTTCAACTCAGCACCTCAAACTCTCTAGCGCCACCAACAGGTCAAAATTGCAGGTACATTTCTGCTTGTTACTTTTGAACCATACGTCTGATCATCAAATTCTTAGTGTGGCTGGAATGCTTGGGTCAAAAGGAATCCAATGGGCCCTGTCTCCTCATATTCCACCCAGTAGATTTTCCGCCATTTTGAATTATGTGAAAATCAATTAAAATGCTTCTCCTCCCTCAATTTTTGGAAAATTTCTCCCAAACGTGGTACATGGCAACTGGGGCCTAAGCTGCACAAGAAATATGCCCGGTTTTTAGAATTTCTTAAGCGTTTGGCCGTGGCAGCCAATCAAATTTGGCTGGCATATGCAAAACAGGAAGTTTGCTCATTTCTCGGCCACCCTTTGGCGTATCTTAACGAAACTGGGTGGCTTTATGCAGCACCCCGCCCCAAAGGGCAGCAAAAAATTTGGACCAAATTGGCTGCTAGGGGGCGCTATAACTAGGAAAAATGTCTTTAGGCTCATATCTCATGATGCGTTTTGGCTAGAAACAAAATTCCACTATGTCAGGAATCCTTGGCTCAAGACGAACATAACGCACCCTATGACGTCATATTCTGCCTTGAGGATTTTCCACCATTTTGAATTTTGTTAAAATCAATGAAATTCTATGGCAATGCATAGAACCGTCTGACTAGAGGTTTTTAAACTTGGCACACTGATTCTAGGCTGCCTCAAGGATCTTGTCACCAAATTTCAACTCAGCACCACAAACTCTCTAGCGCCACCAACAGGTCAAAATTGCAGGTACATTTCTGCTTGTTACTTTTGAACCATACGTCTGATCATCAAATTCTTAGTGTGGCTGGAATGGTTGGGTCAAAAGGAATCCAACGCACCCTGTTTCATCATGTTCCACCCAGTAGATTTTCCGCCATTTTGAATTATGTGAAAATCAATTAAAATGCTTCTCCTCCCTCAATTTTTGACCAATTTCTCCCAAACTTGGTAGATGGCACCTGGGGACTAAGCTGCATAAAATACTTACCCGCTTTTTAGAATTTCCTAAGCGTTTGGCCGTGGCAGCCAATCAAATTTGGATGGCAGATGCAAAACAGGAAGTGTGCTCATTTCTCAGCCACCCTTTGGCGTATCTTAACGAAAGTTGGTCGCATTATGCAGGACGCCTCCCCAAAGGGCTGCAAAAAATTTGGAACAAATTGGCTGCTAGGGGGCGCTATAACTGGGAAAAATGTCTTTTGGCTCATATCTCATGATGACTTTTGGGTAGAAACAAAATTTCATGATCTCTGGAATCCATGGGTCAAGACGAATCCATCGCACCCTATGACGTCATATTCTGACTTGAGGATTTTCCGCCATTTTGAATTTTGTTAAAATCAATGAAAGTCGATGGCAACGCATAGAACCATCTGACTAGAGGTTTTTAAACTTGGCACACTGATTCTAGGCTGCCTCAAGGATCATGTCACCAAATTTCAACTCAGCACCTCAAACTCTCTAGCGCCACCAACAGGTCAAAGTCGCAGGTACATTTCTGCTTGTTTCTTTTGAACCATACGTCTGATCATCAGACTCTTACGACCGCTGGAATGCGTGGGCCAAACCGAATCCAACGTGCCCTGTCTCGTCATATTCCACCCAGTAGATTTTCCCCCATTTTGAATTATGTGAAAATCACTTGAAATGGTTCTCCTCCCTCAATTTTTGAACAATTTCTCCCAAACTTGGTACATGGCAACTGGGGAAGAAGCTGCACAAGAAGCCTACCCGATTTTTAGAATTTCATAAGCGTTTGGCCGTGTCAGCCAATCAA